>NW_027040347.1:192947-251028 GCF_034236695.1 Oncorhynchus nerka
CAGAGCAGTAACCTAGCTAACTGCTTTGCTCTAGTCCCACTACAGCTGAAACAGAGCAGTAACCTAGCTAACTGCTTTGCCCTAGTCCCACTACAGCTGAAACAGAGCAGTAACCTAGCTAACTGCTTTGCCCTAGTCCCACTACAGCTGAAACAGAGCAGTAACCTAGCTAACTGCTTTGCCCTAGTCCCACGACAGCTGAACAGAGCATTACCTAGCCAACTGCTTTGCCCCAGTCTCACTACAGCTGAAACAGAGCAGTAACCTAGCTAACTGCTTTGCCCTAGTCCCACGACAGCTGAAACAGAGCAGTAACCTAGCTAACTGCTTTGCCCTAGTCCCACGACAGCTGAAACAGAGCAGTAACCTAGCTAACTGCTTTGCCCTAGTCCCACGACAGCTGAAACAGAGCAGTAACCTAGCTAACTGCTTTGCCCTAGTCCCACTACAGCTGAAACAGAGCAGTAACCTAGCTAACTGCTTTGCCCTAGTCCCACTACAGCTGAAACAGAGCAGTAACCTAGCTAACTGCTTTGCCCTAGTCCCACTACAGCTGAAACAGAGCAGTAACCTAGCTAACTGCTTTGCCCTAGTCCCACTACAGCTGAAACAGAGCAGTAACCTAGCTAACTGCTTTGCCCTAGTCCCACTACAGCTGAAACAGAGCATTACCTAGCTAACTGCTTTGCCCTAGTCCCACAACAGCTGAAACAGAGCAGTAACCTAGCTAACTGCTTTGCCCTAGTCCCACTACAGCTGAAACAGAGCAGTAACCTAGCTAACTGCTTTGCCCTAGTCCCACTACAGCTGAAACAGAGCAGTAATCTAGCTAACCGCTTTGCTCTAGTCCCACGACAGCTGAAACAGAGCAGTAACCTAGCTAACTGCTTTGCTCTAGTCCCACGACAGCTGAACAGAGCAGTAACCTAGCTAACTGCTTTACCCTAGTCCCACTACAGCTGAAACAGAGCATTACCTAGCTAACTGCTATGCCCTAGTCCCACTACAGCTGAAACAGAGCATTACCTAGCTAACTGCTTTACCCTAGTCCCACGACAGCTGAACAGAGCATTACCTAGCCAACTGCTTTGCCCTAGTCCCACGACAGCTGAAACAGAGCAGTAACCTAGCTAACTGCTTTGCCCTAGTCCCACGACAGCTGAAACAGAGCAGTAACCTAGCTAACTGCTTTGCCCTAGTCCCACTACAGCTGAAACAGAGCAGTAACCTAGCTAACTGCTTTGCCCTAGTCCCACTACAGCTGAAACAGAGCAGTAACCTAGCTAACTGCTTTGCCCTAGTCCCACTACAGCTGAAACAGAGCAGTAACCTAGCTAACTGCTTTGCCCTAGTCCCACTACAGCTGAAACAGAGCAGTAACCTAGCTAACTGCTTTGCCCTAGTCCCACGACAGCTGAAACAGAGCAGTAACCTAGCTAACTGCTTTGCCCTAGTCCCACTACAGCTGAAACAGAGCAGTAACCTAGCTAACTGCTTTGCCCTAGTCCCACTACAGCTGAAACAGAGCATTACCTAGCTAACTGCTTTGCCCTAGTCCCACTACAGCTGAAACAGAGCAGTAACCTAGCAGTAACCTAGCTAACTGCTTTGCCCTAGTCCCACGACAGCAGAAACAGAGCAGTAACCTAGCTAACTGCTTTGCCCTAGTCCCACGACAGCTGAAACAGAGCAGTAACCTAGCTAACTGCTTTGCTCTAGTCCCACGACAGCTGAAACAGAGCAGTAACCTAGCTAACTGCTTTGCTCTAGTCCCACGACAGCTGAAACAGAGCAGTAACCTAGCTAACTGCTTTGCCCTAGTCCCACTACAGCTGAAACAGAGCAGTAACCTAGCTAACTGCTTTGCCCTAGTCCCACGACAGCTGAAACAGAGCAGTAACCTAGCTAACTGCTTTGCTCTAGTTCCACGACAGCTGAAACAGAGCAGTAACCTAGCTAACTGCTTTGCCCTAGTCCCACGACAGCTGAAACAGAGCAGTAACCTAGCTAACTGCTTTGCCCTAGTCCCACTACAGCTGAACAGAGCTGTACCTGGCCAACAGTATAGTAATACCTAGCTAAATGCTTGTGTTTCTAGCTCCTACAGTATAGTAATACCTAGCTAAATGCTTGTGTTTCTAGCTCCTACAGTATAGTAATACCTAGCTAAATGCTTGTGTTTCTAGCTCCTACAGTATAGTAATACCTAGCTAAATGCTTGTGTTTCTAGCTCCTACAGTATAGTAATACCTAGCTAAATGCTTGTGTTTCTAGCTCCTACAGTATAGTAATACCTAGCTAAATGCTTGTGTTTCTAGCTCCAACAGTATAGTAATACCTAGCTAAATGCTTGTGTTTCTAGCTCCTACAGTAGGGTAGCCTAGTGGTTAGCGCGTTGGGCCAGTAACCGAAAGGTTGCAAGTTCAAATCCCTGAGCTGACAAGGTACACATCTGTCGTTCTGCCCCTGAACAGGCAGTTAACCCACTGTTCCCATTGAAAATAAGAATTTGTTCTTAACTGACTTGCCTAGTTAAATAAAAGTTTAACAAATAAAATACCTAGTTAAATGTTTGTCTTTCTCGCTCCAACAGTATAGTTACACCTAGTTTAATGCTTGTGTTTCTAGCTCCAACAGTGCAGTAATATATACTAATTTAGTAAAGGTTAAGACGAGCAGATTCAGATGCTTGTGTTCCTAGCTCCAACAGTGCAATAATATCTAGCTAAATGCTTGTGTTTCTAGCTCCAACAGTGCAGTAGTATCTAACTAAATGCTTGTGTTCCTAGCTCCAACAGTGCAGTAGTATCTAACTAAATGCTTGTGTTTCTAGCTCCAACAGTGCAGTAATATCTAACTAAATGCTTGTGTTTCTAGCTCCAACAGTGCAATAATATCTAGCTAAATGCTTGTGTTCCTAGCTCCAACAGTGCAGTAATATCTAGCTAAATGCTTGTGTTTCTAGCTCCAACAGTATAGTAATAGCTAGCTAAATGCTTGTGTTTCTAGCTCCAACAGTATAGTAATACCTAGCTAAATGCTTGTGTTTCTAGCTCCAACAGTGCAGTAATATATACTAATTTAGTAAAGGTTAAGACGAGCAGATTCAGATGCTTGTGTTTCTAGCTCCAACAGTGCAGTAATATATACTAATTTAGTAAAGGTTAAGACGAGCAGATTCAGATGCTTGTGTTTCTAGCTCCAACAGTGCAGTAATATCTACTAATTTAGCAGATTCAGACCTGGTAAGAAAAGCATTTTGCTGGTGACATTAAAACTGTATTTACTTCAATGTTTAAGGGTTTATGCAAAGTGTATTTGACAACACTGACTTTTAAAGAAGTCATTTCTATTGGTCTAGACTGTCAAATGAGACCAACTCACCAACACAAGGAGAATCTCTATGATGTGACAGGTGTCCTGTTTGGTGAATATAGACACGGGTACTGACCTCTCTATGTGACAGGTGTCCTGTTTGGTGAATATAGACACGGGTACTGACCTCTCTATGTGACAGGCGTCCTGTTTGGTGAATATAGACACGGGTACTGACCTCTCTATGATGTGACAGGTGTCCTGTTTGGTGAATATAGACACGGGTACTGACCTCTCTATGATGTGACAGGTGTCCTGTTTGGTGAATATAGACACGGGTACTGACCTCTCTATGATGTGACAGGTGTCCTGTTTGGTGAATATAGACACGGGTACTGACCTCTCTATGTGACAGGTGTCCTGTTTGGTGAATATAGACACGGGTACTGACCTCTCTATGATGTGACAGGTGTCCTGTTTGGTGAATATAGACACGGGTACTGAACCTCTCTATGTGACAGGTGTCCTGTTTGGTGAATATAGACACGGGTACTGACCTCTCTATGTGACAGGTGTCCACTGTTTGGTGAATATAGACACAGGTACTGACCTCTCTATGATGTGACAGGTGTCCTGTTTGGTGAATATAGACACAGGTACTGACCTCTCTATGATGTGACAGGTGTCCTGTTTGGTGAATATAGACACGGGTACTGACCTCTCTATGATGTGACAGGTGTCCTGTTTGGTGAATATAGACACGGGTACTGACCTCTATGTGACAGGTGTCCTGTTTGGTGAATATAGACACGGGTACTGACCTCTCTATGATGTGACAGGTGTCCTGTTTGGTGAATATAGACACGGGTACTGACCTCTCTATGTGACAGGTGTCCTGTTTGGTGAATATAGACACGGGTACTGACCTCTCTATGTGACAGGCGTCCTGTTTGGTGAATATAGACACGGGTACTGACCTCTCTATGATGTGACAGGTGTCCTGTTTGGTGAATATAGACACGGGTACTGACCTCTCTATGTGACAGGCGTCCTGTTTGGTGAATATAGACACGGGTACTGACCTCTCTATGATGTGACAGGTGTCCTGTTTGGTGAATATAGACACGGGTACTGACCTCTCTATGATGTGACAGGTGTCCTGTTTGGTGAATATAGACACGGGTACTGACCTCTCTATGATGTGACAGGTGTCCTGTTTGGTGAATATAGACACGGGTACTGACCTCTCTATGTGACAGGTGTCCTGTTTGGTGAATATAGACACGGGTACTGACCTCTCTATGATGTGACAGGTGTCCTGTTTGGTGAATATAGACACGGGTACTGACCTCTCTATGATGTGACAGGTGTCCTGTTTGGTGAATATAGACACGGGTACTGACCTCTCTATGATGTGACAGGTGTCCTGTTTGGTGAATATAGACACGGGTACTGACCTCTCTATGTGACAGGTGTCCTGTTTGGTGAATATAGACACGGGTACTGACCTCTCTATGATGTGACAGGTGTCCTGTTTGGTGAATATAGACACGGGTACTGAACCTCTCTATGTGACAGGTGTCCTGTTTGGTGAATATAGACACGGGTACTGACCTCTCTATGTGACAGGTGTCCTGTTTGGTGAATATAGACACAGGTACTGACCTCTCTATGATGTGACAGGTGTCCTGTTTGGTGAATATAGACACAGGTACTGACCTCTCTATGATGTGACAGGTGTCCTGTTTGGTGAATATAGACACGGGTACTGACCTCTCTATGATGTGACAGGTGTCCTGTTTGGTGAATATAGACACGGGTACTGACCTCTCTATGTGACAGGTGTCCTGTTTGGTGAATATAGACACGGGTACTGACCTCTCTATGATGTGACAGGTGTCCTGTTTGGTGAATATAGACACGGGTACTGACCTCTCTATGTGACAGGTGTCCTGTTTGGTGAATATAGACACGGGTACTGACCTCTCTATGTGACAGGTGTCCTGTTTGGTGAATATAGACACGGGTACTGACCTCTCTGTGATGTGACAGGTGTCCTGTTTGGTGAATATAGACACGGGTACTGACCTCTCTATGATGTGACAGGTGTCCCGTTTGGTGAATATAGACACGGGTACTGACCTCTCTATGTGATGTGACAGGTGTCCTGTTTGGTGAATATAGACACGGGTACTGACCTCTCTATGTGATGTGACAGGTGTCCTGTTTGGTGAATATAGACACGGGTACTGACCTCTCTATGTGATGTGACAGGTGTCCTGTTTGGTGAATATAGACACGGGTACTGACCTCTCTATGTGACAGGTGTCCTGTTTGGTGAATATAGACACGGGTACTGACCTCTCTATGATGTGACAGGCGTCCTGTTTGGTGAATATAGACACGGGTACTGACCTCTCTATGTGACATTGTGGACTTCAGGAAACAGCAGAGGGAACACCCCTATCCACATCGATGGAACAGTAGTGGAGAGGGTAGCAAGTTTTAAGTTCCTCGGCATACACATCACAGACAAACTGAATTGGTCCACTCACACTGACAGCGTCGTGAAGAAGGCGCAGCAGCGCCTCTTCAACCTCAGGAGGCTGAAGAAATTCGGCTTGTCACCAAAAGCACTCACGAACTTCTACAGATGCACAATCGAGAGCATCCTGGCGGGCTGTATCACCGCCTGGTACGGCAACTGCTCCGCCCTCAACCGTAAGGCTCTCCAGAGGGTAGTGAGGTCTGCACAACGCATCACCGGGGGCAAACTACCTGCCCTCCAGGACACCTACACCACCCGATGTTACAGGAAGGCCATAAAGATCATCAAGGACATCAACCACCCGAACCACTGCCTGTTCACCCCGCTATCATTCAGAAGGCGAGGTCAGTACAGGTGCATCAAAGCTGGGACTGAGAGACTGAAAAACAGCTTCTATCTCAAGGCTATCAGACTGTTAAACAGCCACCATTGAGTGGCTGCTGCCAACACACTGTCATTGACACTGACCCAACTCCAGCCACTTTAATAATGGGAATTGATGGGAAATGATGTAAATATATCACTAGCCACTTTAAACAATGCTACCTTATATAATGTTACTTACCCTACATTATTCATCTCATATGCATACGTATATACTGTACTCTACATCATCGACTGCATCCTTATGTAATACATGTATCACTAGCCACTTTAACTATGCCACTTTGTTTACTTTGTCTACATACTCATCTCATATGTATATACTGTACTCGATACCATCTACTGTTTGCTGCTCTGTACCATCACTCATTCATATATCCTTATGTACATATTATTTATCCCCTTACACTGTGTATAAGACAGTAGTTTTAGAATTGTTAGTTAGATTACTTGTTGGTTATCACTGCATTGTCGGAACTAGAAGCACAAGCATTTCGCTACACTCGCATTAACATCTGCTAACCATGTGTATGTGACAAATAAAATTTGATTTGATTTGATTTGACAGGTGTCCTGTTTGGTGAATATAGACACGGGTACTGACCTCTCTATGTGACAGGTGTCCTGTTTGGTGAATATAGACACGGGTACTGACCTCTCTATGATGTGACAGGCGTCCTGTTTGGTGAATATAGACACGGGTACTGACCTCTCTATGATGTGACAGGTGTCCTGTTTGGTGAATATAGACACGGGTACTGACCTCTCTATGATGTGACAGGCGTCCTGTTTGGTGAATATAGACACGGGTACTGACCTCTCTATGTGACAGGTGTCCTGTTTGGTGAATATAGACACGGGTACTGACCTCTCTATGATGTGACAGGTGTCCTGTTTGGTGAATATAGACACGGGTACTGACCTCTCTATGATGTGACAGGCGTCCTGTTTGGTGAATATAGACACGGGTACTGACCTCTCTATGATGTGACAGGCGTCCTGTTTGGTGAATATAGACACGGGTACTGACCTCTCTATGATGTGACAGGCGTCCTGTTTGGTGAATATAGACACGGGTACTGACCTCTCTATGTGACAGGTGTCCTGTTTGGTGAATATAGACACGGGTACTGACCTCTCTATGATGTGACAGGTGTCCTGTTTGGTGAATATAGACACGGGTACTGACCTCTCTATGATGTGACAGGTGTCCTGTTTGGTGAATATAGACACGGGTACTGACCTCTCTATGTGACAGGTGTCCTGTTTGGTGAATATAGACACGGGTACTGACCTCTCTATGATGTGACAGGTGTCCTGTTTGGTGAATATAGACACGGGTACTGACCTCTCTATGATGTGACAGGTGTCCTGTTTGGTGAATATAGACACGGGTACTGACCTCTCTATGATGTGACAGGCGTCCTGTTTGGTGAACTCTGTCTTCTCAGAGTCCAGCTGGCTCTGAAACCACTGCAGCTTATCACCTACACACACAGACAATAAAAGGTAAGAGGGGGTACACCCTACCGTTGTACTCATCAACACACACAGACAATAAAAGGTAAGAGGGGGTACACCCTACCGTTGTACTCATCAACACACACAGACAATAAAAGGTAAGAGGGGGTACACCCTACCGTTGTACTCATCAACACACACAGACAATAAAACCCTCTGAATATACTGTGATATGTGGTTGTCTCACCTAGCTATCTGAATATACTGTGATATGTGGTTGTCCACCTAGCTATCTGAATATACTAACTACTGTGATATGTGGTTGTCCATCTAGCTATCTGAATATACTAACTACTGTGATATGTGGTTGTCCCACCTAGCTATCTGAATATACTAACTACTGTAATATGTGGTTGTCTCACCTAGCTATCTGAATATACTGTGATATGTGGTTGTCCACCTAGCTATCTGAATATACTAACTACTGTGATATGTGGTTGTCCCACCTAGCTATCTGAATATACTAACTACTGTAATATGTGGTTGTCCACCTAGCTATCTGAATATACTAACTACTGTGATATGTGGTTGTCCACCTAGCTATCTGAATATACTGTGATATGTGGTTGTCCACCTAGCTATCTGAATATACTGTGATATGTGGTTGTCCACCTAGCTATCTGAATATACTAACTACTGTGATATGTGGTTGTCTCACCTAGCTATCTGAATATACTAACTACTGTGATATGTGGTTGTCCATCTAGCTATCTGAATATACTAACTACTGTGATATGTGGTTGTCCACCTAGCTATCTGAATATACTAACTACTGTGATATGTGGTTGTCTCACCTAGCTATCTGAATATACTAACTACTGTGATATGTGGTTGTCCACCTAGCTATCTGAATATACTAACTACTGTGATATGTGGTTGTCCCACCTAGCTATCTGAATATACTAACTACTGTGATATGTGGTTGTCCCACCTAGCTATCTGAATATACTGTGATATGTGGTTGTCCACCTAGCTATCTGAATATACTAACTACTGTGATATGTGGTTGTCCACCTAGCTATCTGAATATACTGTGATATGTGGTTGTCTCAACTAGCTATCTGAATATACTAACTACTGTGATATGTGGTTGTCCACCTAGCTATCTGAATATACTAACTACTGTAATATGTGGTTGTCCACCTAGCTATATGAATATACTAACTACTGTGATATGTGGTTGTCTCACCTAGCTATCTGAATATACTAACTACTGTGATATGTGGTTGTCCCACCTAGCTATCTGAATATACTAACTACTGTGATATGTGGTTGTCCACCTAGCTATCTGAATATACTAACTACTGTGATATGTGGTTGTCCCACCTAGCTATCTGAATATACTGTGATATGTGGTTGTCCACCTAGCTATCTGAATATACTAACTACTGTGATATGTGGTTGTCCACCTAGCTATCTGAATATACTAACTACTGTGATATGTGGTTGTCCACCTAGCTATCTTAATATACTAACTACTGTGATATGTGGTTGTCCCACCTAGCTATCTGAATATACTGTAATATGTGGTTGTACCACCTAGCTATCTGAATATACTAACTACTGTGATATGTGGTTGTCCCACCTAGCTATCTGAATATACTGTAATATGTGGTTGTACCACCTAGCTATCTGAATATACTAACTACTGTGATATGTGGTTGTCCCACCTAGCTATCTGAATATACTAACTACTGTGATATGTGGTTGTCCCACCTAGCTATCTGAATATACTAACTACTGTGATATGTGGTTGTCCACCTAGCTATCTGAATATACTAACTACTGTGATATGTGGTTGTCCCACCTAGCTATCTGAATATACTGTGATATGTGGTTGTCCACCTAGCTATCTGAATATACTAACTACTGTGATATGTGGTTGTCTCACCTAGCTATCTGAATATACTGTGATATGTGGTTGTCCACCTAGCTATCTGAATATACTGTGATATGTGGTTGTCCCACCTAGCTATCTGAATATACTGTGATATGTGGTTGTCCACCTAGCTATCTGAATATACTAACTACTGTGATATGTGGTTGTCTCACCTAGCTATCTGAATATACTAACTACTGTGATATGTGGTTGTCCCACCTAGCTATCTGAATATACTAACTACTGTAATATGTGGTTGTCCACCTAGCTATCTGAATATACTAACTACTGTGATATGTGGTTGTCCACCTAGCTATCTGAATATACTAACTACTGTGATATGTGGTTGTCCACCTAGCTATCTGAATATATTAACTACTGTGATATGTGGTTGTCCACCTAGCTATCTGAATATACTAACTACTGTGATATGTGGTTGTCCACCTAGCTATCTGAATATATTAACTACTGTGATATGTGGTTGTCCACCTAGCTATCTGAATATACTAACTACTGTGATATGTGGTTGTCCACCTAGCTATCTGAATATACTGTGATATGTGGTTGTCCCACCTAGCTATCTGAATATACTAACTACTGTGATATGTGGTTGTCCACCTAGCTATCTGAATATACTGTGATATGTGGTTGTCCACCTAGCTATCTGAATATACTGTGATATGTGGTTGTCCCACCTAGCTATCTGAATATACTAACTACTGTGATATGTGGTTGTCCACCTAGCTATCTGAATATACTAACTATTGTGATATGTGGTTGTCCCACCTAGCTATCTGAATATACTGTGATATGTGGTTGTCCACCTAGCTATCTGAATATACTAACTACTGTGATATGTGGTTGTCCACCTAGCTATCTGAATATACTAACTACTGTGATATGTGGTTGTCCACCTAGCTATCTGAATATACTAACTACTGTGATATGTGGTTGTCCACCTAGCTATCTGAATATATTAACTACTGTGATATGTGGTTGTCCACCTAGCTATCTGAATATACTAACTACTGTGATATGTGGTTGTCCACCTAGCTATCTGAATATACTGTGATATGTGGTTGTCCCATCTAGCTATCTGAATATACTAACTACTGTGATATGTGGTTGTCCACCTAGCTATCTGAATATACTGTGATATGTGGTTGTCCCATCTAGCTATCTGAATATACTAACTACTGTAATATGTGGTTGTCCACCTAGCTATCTGAATATACTAACTACTGTGATATGTGGTTGTCCACCTAGCTATCTGAATATACTAACTACTGTGATATGTGGTTGTCCCACCTAGCTATCTGAATATACTAACTACTGTGATATGTGGTTGTCCCACCTAGCTATCTGAATATACTAACTACTGTGATATGTGGTTGTCCACCTAGCTATCTGAATATACTAACTACTGTGATATGTGGTTGTCCACCTAGCTATCTGAATATACTAACTACTGTGATATGTGGTTGTCCACCTAGCTATCTGAATATACTGTGATATGTGGTTGTCCCACCTAGCTATCTGAATATACTAACTAATGTGATATGTGGTTGTCCCACCTAGCTATCTGAATATACTAACTACTGTGATATGTGGTTGTCCACCTAGCTATCTGAATATACTGTGATATGTGGTTGTCCACCTAGCTATCTGAATATACTAACTACTGTGATATGTGGTTGTCTCACCTAGCTATCTGAATATACTAACTACTGTGATATGTGGTTGTCCACCTAGCTATCTGAATATACTAACTACTGTGATATGTGGTTGTCCACCTAGCTATCTGAATATACTAACTACTGTGATATGTGGTTGTCTCACCTAGCTATCTGAATATACTAACTACTGTGATATGTGGTTGTCTCACCTAGCTATCTGAATATACTGTGATATGTGGTTGTCCACCTAGCTATCTGAATATACTAACTACTGTGATATGTGGTTGTCCACCTAGCTATCTGAATATACTAACTACTGTGATATGTGGTTGTCCACCTAGCTATCTGAATATACTGTGATATGTGGTTGTCCACCTAGCTATCTGAATATACTGTGATATGTGGTTGTCTCACCTAGCTATCTGAATATACTAACTACTGTGATATGTGGTTGTCTCACCTAGCTATCTGAATATACTAACTACTGTGATATGTGGTTGTCCCACCTAGCTATCTGAATATACTAACTACTGTGATATGTGGTTGTCCCACCTAGCTATCTGAATATACTAACTACTGTGATATGTGGTTGTCCCACCTAGCTATCTGAATATATTAACTACTGTGATATGTGGTTGTCCACCTAGCTATCTGAATATATTAACTACTGTGATATGTGGTTGTCCACCTAGCTATCTGAATATACTAACTACTGTGATATGTGGTTGTCCACCTAGCTATCTGAATATACTGTGATATGTGGTTGTCCCACCTAGCTATCTGAATATACTGTGATATGTGGTTGTCCACCTAGCTATCTGAATATACTGTGATATGTGGTTGTCCACCTAGCTATCTGAATATACTGTGATATGTGGTTGTCCACCTAGCTATCTGAATATACTGTGATATGTGGTTGTCTCACCTAGCTATCTGAATATACTAACTACTGTGATATGTGGTTGTCCACCTAGCTATCTGAATATACTAACTACTGTGATATGTGGTTGTCCACCTAGCTATCTGAATATACTAACTACTGTGATATGTGGTTGTCCCACCTAGCTATCTGAATATACTGTGATATGTGGTTGTCCACCTAGCTATCTGAATATACTGTGATATGTGGTTGTCCACCTAGCTATCTGAATATACTGTGATATGTGGTTGTCCACCTAGCTATCTGAATATACTAACTACTGTGATATGTGGTTGTCCCACCTAGCTATCTGAATATACTAACTACTGTGATATGTGGTTGTCCACCTAGCTATCTGAATATACTAACTACTGTGATATGTGGTTGTCCCACCTAGCTATCTGAATACACTAACTACTGTGATATGTGGTTGTCCCACCTAGCTATCTGAATATACTAACTACTGTGATATGTGGTTGTCCCACCTAGCTATCTGAATATACTAACTACTGTAATGTGGTTGTCCCACCTAGCTATCTGAATATACTAACTACTGTAATATGACAACAACATGGTAGCATCACAACATGACAACAACATGGTAGCAGCACAACATGGTAGCAGCACAACATGGTAGAAGAACAACATGACAACAACATGGTAGCAGCACAACATGACAACAACACAACATGACAACAACATGGTAGCATTACAACATGACAACATGGTAGCACCACAACATGACAACAACATGGTAGCATCACAACATGACAACAACACGGTAACAACACAACATGTAGCAACACAACATGGCAACAACATGGTAGCAGCACAACATGACAACAACACGGTAACAACACAACATGGTAGCAACACAACATGACAACAACATGGTAGCAGCACAACATGACAACAACACGGTAAACAACACAACATGTAGCAACACAACATGACAACATGGTAGCATCACAACATGACAACAACATGGTAGCAGCACAACATAACAACAACACGGTAACAACACAACATGTAGCAACACAACATGACAACAACATGGTAGCAGCACAACATGACAACAACACGGTAACAACACAACATGTAGCAACACAACATGACAACATGGTAGCAGCACAACATGACAACAACATGGTAGCATCACAACAACATGGTAGCACCACAACATGACAACAACATGGTAGCAGCACAACATGACAACATGGTAGCACCACAACATGACAACAACAAGGTAGGAACACAACATCAACATGGTAGCACCACAACATGACAACAACAAGGTAGGAACACAACATCACAACATGACAACAACATGGTAGCTGCACAACATGACAACAACATGGTAGCAACACAACATGACAACAACATGATAGCAACACAACAACATGGTAGCACCACAACATGACAACAACAAGGTAGCAACACAACATGGTAGCACCACAACATGACAACAACAAGGTAGCAACACAACATGGTAGCAACACAACATGACAACAACATGGTAACACAACATGTAGCAACACAACATGGTAGCATCACAACATAACAACATGATAGCAACACAACATGACAACAACATGATAGCAACACAACAACATGGTAGCACCACAACATGACAACATGATAGCAACACAACATGACAACAACATGATAGCAACACAACAACATGGTAGCACCACAACATGACAACATGATAGCAACACAACATGACAACAACATGATAGCAACATAACAACATGATAGCATCACAACATAACAACATGATAGCAACACAACATGACAACAACATGATAGCAACACAACAACATGGTAGCACCACAACATGACAACAACATGATAGCAACACAACAACATGGTAGCACCACAACAACATGGTAGCACCACAACACAACAACAACATGATAGCAACACAACAACATGGTAGCAGCACAACAACATGGTAGCAGCACAAAACACGATACAAACATAGACAACAGCACAAAAGGAAGAAGGTAGAGAGAACAATACATCACGCAAAGCAGCCACAATTGTCAGTAAGAGTGTCCACGACTGAGTCTTTGAATTAAGAGATTTGGTGTTAAACGCTCTACAACAAAACATTATCTGTGTTCAACAAGCTTTCTCTGTGTTCAACAAGCTTTCTCTGTGTTCAACAAGCTTTCTCTGTGTTCAACAAGCTTTCTCTGTGTTCAACAAGCTTTCTCTGTGTTCAACAAGCTTTCTCTGCCCTTAACCTTGTTCTGAACACCTCTACAACACTGCTCTCTGTGTTCAACAAGCTTTCTCTGCCCTTGTTCTGAACACCTCCAAAACAAAGGTCATGTGGTTTGGTAAGAAGAATGCCCCTCTCCCCACAGGTGTGATTACTACATCTGAGAGTTTAGAGCTTGAGGTAGTCTCCTCATACAAGTACTTGGGAATATGGCTAGACGGTACACTGTCCTTCTCTCAGCACATATCAAAGCTGCAGGCTAAGTTTAAATCTAGACTTGGTTTCCTCCATCGTAACGCTCCTCTTTAACCCTGCTACCAAACTAACCCTGATTCAGTTGACCAGCCTACACATGCTAGATTACGAAGACATCGTTTATACACAGGCAAGTAAGGGTGCTCTCGAGCGGCTAGATGTTCTTTACCACTCGGCCATCAGATTTACCACCAATGCTCCTTATAGGACACATCACTGCTCTCTATATTCCTCTGTAAACTGGTCATCTCTGTTTACCTGTCACAAGACCCACTGGTTGATACTTATTTATAAAACCCTCTGAGGCCTCACTCCCCCCTATCTGAGATATCTACTGCAGCCCTCATCCTCCACATACAACATCCGTTCTGCCAGTCACATTCTGTTAAAGGTCCCCAAAGCACACACATCCCTGGTTCGCTCCTCTTTCAGTTCGCTGCGACTGGAACGAGCTGCAACAAACACTCAAACCGGACAGTTTTATCTCCATCTCTTCATTCAAAGACTCAATCATGGAGAGCCCCGTCCCGCAGGAGGCCTTTTGCCTTGTGGTAGGTCGTCATTGTAAATAAGAATTTGTTCTTAACTGACTTGCCTAGTTAAATAAAGGTGAAATAAAAAAAATATGCATATAATTGGATGAGAGCGCTTCCTACTGCTTGAGCTATGTTGTTGATGCAAATTTAGAAGAGTGTGGGGCCTAGATCGAGCCTTGGGGTACTCCCTTGGTGACAGGCAGTGACTGAGACAGCAGATGTTCAGTAACAGTCGTACAGTAACACAGTAATAGTAGTAACAGACTGTCAGACTCACCAATGCTGTTGAGACGAGTGGCCTTCTCACTCTTTTGTCTGGAGGCAGAGATACACACTTAACTTTATAAATATATAACAATATACAGGATCCTCTCTGTTCAAAACACAAACCATCTCCCTCCCTCCTTACCTCTCCTTCTTTCCCAGACGTATCTCCTGGCTGGCCAAGTAAGCAGCTTTCCTGCTATAGGGATGACACACCTTCTCCTTCTGAGTTGGTTTACCTTTCCCCGCCTTCGGCTACACACACACACACACACGACTGTTAGAACACTGTCTTGCATTATTCTATACTGAACTAAAATATAAACGCAACATGTAAAGTGTTTGTACCATGTTTCATTAACTGAAATAAAAGATCCTAGAAATGTCCATACGCAAGAAAGCGTATTTCCCAGTTAGTGAGTCTTTCTCCTTTGCCAAGATAATCCATCCAGCTGACAGGTGTGGCATATCAAGAAGCCGATTAAACGGCACGATCATTACACAGGTGCACCTTGTGCTGGGGACAATAAAAGGTCACTCTAAAATATGAAGTTTTGTCACACAACACCACAGATGTCTGAAGTTTTGAGGGAGCGTGTAATTCACATGCTGAAATTTCCTCCAGGGCTGTTGCCTGAGAATTTAATGTTAATTTCTCTACCATAAGCCACCTCCAACGTCATGTTAGAGAATTTGGCAGTACGTCCAACCGGCATCACAACCGCAGACCACGTGTAACCACGCCAGACCACGTGTAACCACGCCAGACCACGTGTAACCACGCCAGACCACGTGTAACCACGCCAGACCACGTGTAACCACACCAGCCCAGGACCTCCACATCCGGGTTCTTCACCTGTGAGATCGTCTGAGACCAGCCACCCGGACAGCTGATGAAACTGAGGAGTATTTCTGTCTGTAATAAAGCCCTTTGTGGGGAAAACTCATTCTGATTGGCTGAGCCCTCCCAGGCCCACCAATCACTGCGCTCCTGCTCAGTCATGTGAAATACTTACTTAAAAGCTTAAGTAAAATAAGAGTGACGAAAATATTTAATAAATAAACTAAAGTAAAAAAAAAATACCAATACTGAGTCTATCTGCGGGGGGTATAGGTTAGTCGAGGTAATATGTAGGTAGGGGTAACGTGACTACGTAATAAACAGCGAGGAACAGCAGCGTAAAAAAATGAGTATTCAATGCAAATAGTGGGGGGCTGGAAGCTGTTAAGAAGCCTTAGGACCTGTTTTTTATTGAACTAGGCAAGTCCTAGACTTGGTGCTTGTGAAAGTCACGTGAGATCCATAGATTAGTGCTTAATTTATTTATTTCAATTGACTGATTTCCTTAAATTAACTAACTCATGAATCGTTGAAATTGTTGCATTTTGCGTTAATATTCTTTTGCAGTATACATTCACTAGGTTGTAAGAGCGCTATAACATTATATACATCTAGGTTTAGCTAAATATATTTCTACATATCTAGATACATGTTAAGGATGTTAAATAAGTGTAATTTTACCATGTTTTAGTTGTATGTGCGAAGTTGGATCACCGGTTGAAAAAACGTGTTCTGTATTGACAACTCCGGCGGATGCTGCTGGTCCGTCGGACAACACTGTCCGTCATTTCCTCCGGCGGCCGAAAGAAAGGTTCCACAACCCGGAAGACAACAAGACCACGTTGTTTCCGAATCAAAACGTGTTGCGAACAGCAGAGTAACGTTACTGAGAGTAGCAGACTGCCGAGAGAACAGCTTTGTAGCCTTAACTACTCGAACGTAAGTCCATCATCTACACGTTTGCAATATGATAAACAACATTGTAATAATGCCACCGGTATAATACAGAATTGGTGATACAATACCAAGGAACATTTTAAAACGCTGACTAACAGTAACGTTATCTGGTTCTGAGAATGCCAACCAAGCTATATAACTGTTTTATTAACTAGTGGACCAGCTAACGTTAGCTAACTACGAGTTTAACTCCTGTGCTATGAACTCCGATTGTAAAATGTATTTTTTTTCAATATATATGGCTGGTATACTAGCTATCCAGCTAGTTCTAAAGTTAGCTAATATTGGTTAGTTGACCAATGGGGCTGGGTAGTTGACCAATGAGGCGGGGTAGTTGACCAATGAGGCGGGGTAGTTGACCAATGGGGCGGGGTAGTTGACCAATGAGGCGGGGTAGTTGACCAATGGGGCGGGGTAGTTGACCAATGAGGCGGGGTAGTTGACCAATGGGGCGGGGTAGTTGACCAATGGGGCGGGGTAGTTGACCAATGGGGCTGGGTAGTTGACCAATGGGGCTGGGTAGTTGACCAATGGGGCTGGGTAGTTGACCAATGAGGCGGGGTAGTTGACCAATGAGGCGGGGTATGGGGCTGGGTAGTTGACCAATGGGGCTGGGTAGTTGACCAATGAGGCGGGGTAGTTGACCAATGGGGCTGGGTAGTTGACCAATGAGGCGGGGTAGTTGACCAATGGGGCTGGGTAGTTGACCAATGAGGCGGGGTAGTTGACCAATGGGGCTGGGTAGTTGACCAATGGGGCTGGGTAGTTGACCAATGGGGCTGGGTAGTTGACCAATGAGGCGGGGTAGTTGACCAATGGGGCGGGGTAGTTGACCAATGGGGCTGGTTAGTTGACCAATGGGGCGGGGTAGTTGACCAATGGGGCTGGTTAGTTGACCAATGGGGCTGGGTAGTTGACCAATGGGGCTGGTTAGTTGACCAATGGGGCGGGGTAGTTGACCAATGGGGCTGGGTAGTTGACCAATGGGGCGGGGTAGTTGACCAATGGGGCTGGGTAGTTGACCAATGGGGCGGGGTAGTTGACCAATGGGGTGGGTAAAATGGCAGAAATGTGTTTTATATTCGGTGGATATTCTCTCCTCATTTGATATTGAACCCACAGGAAGTTGGTGGCACCTTAATGTACCATAAACATCAACACCTGCATATTTAGTTAATATTGCCTGCTAACATGAATTTCTTTTCACTAGGGAAGTTGTCACTTCTCTTGCGTTCTGTCCAAGCAGTTTGGGCCGCCTGGCTCGTCGCGAACTGTGTGAAGACCATTTCTTCCTAACAAAGACCGTAATTAATTTGCCAGAATTTTACATAATTATGACATAACATTGAAGGGTGTAACAGCAATATTTAGACTTAGGGATGCCATCCGTTAGATAAAATACGTAACGGTTCCGTATTTCACTGAAAGAATAAACGTCTTGTTTTCGAAATTATAGTTTCCAGATTTGACCATATTAATGACCTAAGGCTCGTATTTCCGTGTGTTATTATATTATAATTAAGTCTATGATTTGATAGAGCAGTCTGACTGAGCGGTGGTAGGCAGCAGCAGGCTCGTAAACATTCATTCAAACAGCACTTTACTGCGTTTGCCAGCAGCTCCTGGGTGGCGCAGTGGTTGAGGGCGCTGTACTGCAGCGCCAGCTGTGCCATCAGAATCCCTGGGTTCGCGCCCAGGCTCTGTCGTAACCGGCCGCGACCGGGAGGTCCGTGGGGCGACGCACAATTGGCCTAGCGTCGTCCGGGTTAGGGAGGGCTTGGTCGGTAGGGGTGTCCTTGTCTCATCGCGCACCAGCGACTCCTGTGGCGGGCCGGGCGCAGTGTGCGCTAACCAAGGTTGCCAGGTGCACGGTGTTTCCTCCGACACATTGGTGCGGCTGGCTTCCGGGTTGGATGCGTGCTGTGTTAAGAAGCAGTGCGGCTGGTTGGGTTGTGTATCGGAGGACGCTTGACTTTCAACCTTCGTCTCTCCCGAGCCCGTACGGGAGTTGATAGCTACAAGATAGTAGCTACTACAACAATTGGATACCACGAAATTGGGGAGAAAAGGGGGTTAAATAAAAAATAAGTGTTCATTCAGTATTGTTGTAATTGTCATTATTACGATTAGATGTCGGCCGATTAATGACCACTGAACCCTGACCCCTAACTAGAGGTCGGCCGCTGAACCCTGACCCCTAACTAGAGGTCGGCCGCTGAACCCTGACCCCTAACTAGAGGTCGGCCACTGAACCCTGACCCCTAACTAGAGGTCGACCGCTGAACCCTGACCCCTAACTAGAGGTCGGCCGCTGAACCCTGACCCCTAACTAGAGGTCGGCCGATTTCAAGTTTTCATAACAATCGGAAATCTGTATTTTTGGACACTGATTTTGCTGAATTATTATTATTATTATTATTATTATTATATATATATATATATATATATTTTTCACCTTTATTTAGTCTTTATTTAACTAGGCAAGTCAGTTAAGAACACATTCTTATTTTCAATGACGGCCTAGGAACGGTGGGTTAATTGCCCCGATTAATCGGTATCGGCCTTTTTGGTCCTCCAATAATCGGTATCGGTGTTGAAAAATCATAATCGGTCGACCTCTACCCTCCACACCAACATGGGTTACCGCCACTCCCATCCTCTCCAATCCCATTAACAGCACCATCGTCTCCATAAACAAGTCTCCTCTATCTGACCTACCGGTCTTCACACTACTCAACACTGCAGCCAATCAGAGCAGATCACCACTCTGAGCGGTTCCACCTCCTCCACCCTGGTTTGGTAACTGAACAGGTTACTGTTTGACTGAGCCATAGATACTAGATGATAGCTACTTTGTTGCTTAGTGGTTGTGTGGGCAGAGAATACAGGTCCAGATTGTACAGATCCACACTGTGGTTTGTGAGGCAACCAGGGGTGTATTCATTAGTGCACAAAGCACAACAACGTTTTGCAACAAAACTAGGCCTAAGCGTTTCTTAGCCCTCGCGCTTTGTTCCGTTTGCGTCTGTTAGCCTCCGTTCTGTGTGGTTTCCTAGTGACTATTACCCAGCTCATTGTAGTTGTGCTGTCTTTGTCCCCAGGTGTGATAGTCTACCCAGCAACGGGATGGAGGCCCAACCAGAGGAGACGGCTTTGGTACCGGAGGTTCTTCAGAGCTCAGCAGAGACACACGGAGAGGAACTGGAACTGAACAACGGTACCAGTACCAGCACAGCTGAGACAGAACCTCAGGGACTGACCTCCGGGACCTCAGACAGCCGTTTACTGGGAGAGTTAACGGGAGGAGCAGAGGAGATGGAGGTTACAGAGAATCTCAGCTCTGTCTCGGGCTCCGAGCTGGGAGATGGAACCACACACCTTCCCCAGGACCTCTCCCAGGACCTCCCCCAGGACCTCTCCCAGGACCTCCCCCAGGACCCCTCTCAGGACCTCCCCCAGGACCCCTCTCAGGACCTCCCCCAGGGTCTCCCCCAGGACCTCTCTCAGGGCCTCTCCCAGGACCTCCCCCAGGACCCCCCCCAGGACCTCTCCCAGGACCTCTCTCAGGACCTCTCTCAGGACCTCTCCCAGGACCCCCCAGGACCTCCCCAGGACCCCCAGGTACTGCTGACGCTACAGGACGGTGTCAGGGACCAGCAGGACAGCAGCAGCTCCTCCTCAGACAGTGATTCAGACTCCTCTTCCTCCGGTGTGACGCTGGCTGTTGTGTTAGGTCAGGCAGATGAAGATGACGATGACGACGAAGGCTTCAGTCGGGCAAGGAAACCCTGTTCCATCAAAACCCTGGATGAGATCCTGCCTGAGGTACCCCTGGCCTCTAACCCCTGGTCTCTAACCCCTGACCTCTAACTAACCCCTGGCCTTTCTCTAACCCCTGGCCTCTCTCTAACCCCTGGCCCCTCTCTAACCCCTGGCCTCTCTCTAACCCCTGGCCTCTCTCTAACCCCTGGCCTCTCTCTAACCCTGGCCCCTCTCTAAACCCTGGCCCCTCTCTAACCCCTGGCCTCTCTCTATTCCCTGGCCTCTCTCTAACCCCCTGGCCTCTCTCTAACCCCTGGCCCCTCTCTAACCCCTGGCTAACCCCTGGCCTCTCTCTAACCCCTGGCCTCTCTCTAACCCCTGGCCTCTCTCTAACCCCTGGCCCCTCTCTATCCCCTGGCCTCTCTCTAATCCCTGGCCTCTCTCTAACCCCTGGCTAACCCCTGGCCTCTCTAACCCCTGGCCCCTCTCTATCCCCTGGCCTCTCTCTAACCCCTGGCCTTTCTCTAACCCCTGGCCTCTCTCTAACCCCTGGCCTCTCTAACCCCTGGCCTCTCTCTAACCCCTGGCCTCTCTAACCCCTGGCCCTTCTCTAACCCCTGGCCTCTCTCTAAACCCTGGCCTCTCTCTAACCCCTGGCCTCTCTCTAACCCCTGGCCTCTCTCTAACCCCTGGCCTCTCTCTAAACCCTGGCCTCTCTCTAACCACTGGCCTCTCTCTAACCCCTGGCCTCTCTCTAAACCCTGGCCTCTCTCTAACCCCTGGCCTCTCTCTAACCCCTGGCCTCTCTCTAACCCCTGGCCTCTCTCTAAACCCTGGCCTCTCTCTAACCACTGGCCTCTCTCTAACCCCTGGCCTCTCTCTAACCCCTGGCCTCTCTCTAACCCCTGGCCTCTCTCTAACCCCTGGCCTCTCTCTAACCCCTGGCCTCTCTCTAAACCCTGGCCTCTCTCTAACCACTGGCCTCTCTCTAACCCCTGGCCTCTCTCTAACCACTCGTCTCTCTCTAACCCCTGGTCTCTCTCTAACCCCTGGCCTCTCTCTAACCCCTGGCCTCTCTCTAACCCCTGGCCTCTCTAACCCCTGGCCTCTCTCTAACCCCTGGCCTCTCTAACCCCTGGCCTCTCTAACCCCTGGCCTCTCTCTAACCCCTGGCCCCTCTCTAAACCCTGGCCTCTCTCTAATCCCTGGCCCCTCTAACCCCTGGCCTCTCTAACCCCTGGCCTCTCTCTAACCCCTGGCCTCTCTCTAACCCCTGACCTCTCTCTATTCCCTGGCCTCTCTCTAACCCCTGACCTCTCTCTATTCCCTGACCTCTCTCTAACCCCTGGTTCTCTCTCTAACCCCTGGCCTCTCTAACCCCTGGCCCTTCTCTAACCCCTGGCCTCTCTCTAAACCCTGGCCTCTCTCTAACCCCTGGCCTCTCTCTAACCCCTGGCCTCTCTCTAAACCCTGGCCTCTCTCTAACCCCTGGCCTCTCTCTAAACCCTGGCCTCTCTCTAACCCCTGGCCTCTCTCTAACCCCTGGCCTCTCTCTAACCCCTGGCCTCTCTCTAACCCCTGGCCTCTCTCTAACCCCTGGCCTCTCTCTAATCCCTGGCCTCTACTGTGGAAATTCAGAACTTCATGTGAGTAAAAAATAAAATGAGCGCCGTATTCACGTAAAAATGAAATGTGTGTTTGTGTGTGTAGGAGTTGCCTGCTGTCGAGGAGTTGACGGTTGTTCTACCAGAGGAGGCGGAGATACTGCCCCTAGGATCAGTCACCAGTATCATCCAACAGCTGGGTTAGTCCCTCCCCCTAGGACCAGTCACCAGTATCATCCAACAGCTGGGTTAGTCCCTCCCCCTAGGATCAGTCACCAGTATCATCCAACAGCTGGGTTAGTCCCTCCCCCTAGGACCAGTCACCAGTATCATCCAACAGCTGGGTTAGTCCCTCCCCCTAGGACCAGTCACCAGTATCATCCAACAGCTGGGTTAGTCCCTCCCCCTAGGACCAGTCACCAGTATCATCCAACAGCTGGTTTAGTCCCTCCCCCTAGGACCAGTATCATCCAACAGCTGGGTTAGTCCCTCCCCCCTAGGACCAGTCACCAGTATCATCTAACAGCTGGGTTAGTCCCTCCCCCTAGGACCAGTGACCAGTATCGTCTAACAGCTGGGTTAGTCCCTCCCCTAGGATCAGTCACCAGTATCATCCAACAGCTGTGTTAGTCCCTCCCCCCTAGGACCAGTCACCAGTATCATCCAACAGGCGGGTTAGTCCCTCCCCTAGGACCAGTCACCAGTATCATCCAACAGGCGGGTTAGTCCCTCCCCCTAGGACCAGTCACCAGTATCATCCAACAGCTGGGTTAGTCCCTCCCCCTAGGACCAGTCACCAGTATCATCTAACAGCTGGGTTAGTCCCTCCCCCTAGGACCAGTCACCAGTATCATCCAACAGCTGGGTTAGTCCCTCCCCCTAGGACCAGTATCATCTAACAGCTGGGTTAGTCCCTCCCCTAGGACCAGTCACCAGTATCATCCAACAGGCGGGTTAGTCCCTCCCCTAGGACCAGTCACCAGTATCATCTAACAGCTGGGTTAGTCCCTCCCCCTAGGACCAGTCACCAGTATCATCTAACAGCTGGGTTAGTCCTTCCCCCCTAGGACCAGTATCATCCAACAGCTGGGTTAGTCCCTCCCCCTAGGACCAGTCACCAGTATCATCTAACAGCTGGGTTAGTCCCTCCCCTAGGACCAGTATCATCTAACAGCTGGGTTAGTCCCTCCCCTAGGACCAGTATCATCTAACAGCTGGGTTAGTCCCTCCCCTAGGACCAGTATCATCTAACAGCTGGGTTAGTCCCTCCCCCTAGGACCAGTATCATCTAACAGCTGGGTTAGTCCCTCCCCTAGGACCAGTATCATCTAACAGCTGGGTTAGTCCCTCCCCTAGGACCAGTATCATCTAACAGCTGGGTTAGTCCCTCCCCCTAGGATCAGTCACCAGTATCATCTAACAGCTGGGTTAGTCCCTCCCCCTAGGACCAGTCACCAGTATCATCTAACAGCTGGGTTAGTCCCTCCCCTAGGACCAGTCACCAGTATCATCTAACAGCTGGGTTAGTCCCTCCCCTAGGACCAGTCACCAGTATCATCCAACAGCTGGGTTAGTCCCTCCCCCTAGGACCAGTCACCAGTATCATCCAACAGCTGGGTTAGTCCCTCCCCCTAGGACCAGTCACCAGTATCATCCAACAGCTGGTTTAGTCCCTCCCCCTAGGACCAGTATCATCCAACAGCTGGGTTAGTCCCTCCCCCTAGGACCAGTCACCAGTATCATCTAACAGCTGGGTTAGTCCCTCCCCCTAGGACCAGTGACCAGTATCGTCTAACAGCTGGGTTAGTCCCTCCCCCTAGGATCAGTCACCAGTATCATCCAACAGCTGTGTTAGTCCCTCCCCCTAGGACCAGTCACCAGTATCATCCAACAGGCGGGTTAGTCCCTCCCCCTAGGACCAGTCACCAGTATCATCCAACAGGCGGGTTAGTCCCTCCCCCTAGGACCAGTCACCAGTATCATCCAACAGCTGGGTTAGTCCCTCCCCCTAGGACCAGTCACCAGTATCATCTAACAGCTGGGTTAGTCCCTCCCCCTAGGACCAGTCACCAGTATCATCCAACAGCTGGGTTAGTCCCTCCCCCTAGGACCAGTATCATCTAACAGCTGGGTTAGTCCCTCCCCCTAGGACCAGTCACCAGTATCATCCAACAGGCGGGTTAGTCCCTCCCCCTAGGACCAGTCACCAGTATCATCTAACAGCTGGGTTAGTCCCTCCCCCTAGGACCAGTCACCAGTATCATCTAACAGCTGGGTTAGTCCCTCCCCCCTAGGACCAGTATCATCCAACAGCTGGGTTAGTCCCTCCCCCTAGGACCAGTCACCAGTATCATCTAACAGCTGGGTTAGTCCCTCCCCCTAGGACCAGTATCATCTAACAGCTGGGTTAGTCCCTCCCCCTAGGACCAGTATCATCTAACAGCTGGGTTAGTCCCTCCCCCTAGGACCAGTATCATCTAACAGCTGGGTTAGTCCCTCCCCCTAGGACCAGTATCATCTAACAGCTGGGTTAGTCCCTCCCCCTAGGACCAGTATCATCTAACAGCTGGGTTAGTCCCTCCCCCTAGGACCAGTATCATCTAACAGCTGGGTTAGTCCCTCCCCCTAGGATCAGTCACCAGTATCATCTAACAGCTGGGTTAGTCCCTCCCCCTAGGACCAGTCACCAGTATCATCTAACAGCTGGGTTAGTCCCTCCCCCTAGGACCAGTCACCAGTATCATCTAACAGCTGGGTTAGTCCCTCCCCCTAGGACCAGTATCATCTAACAGCTGGGTTAGTCCCTCCCCTAGGACCAGTCACCAGTATCATCCAACAGCTGGGTTAGTCCCTCCCCTAGGACCAGTCACCAGTATCATCCAACAGCTGGGTTAGTCCCTCCCCTAGGACCAGTCACCAGTATCATATAACAGCTGGGTTAGTCCCTCCCCCTAGGACCAGTCACCAGTATCATCCAACAGCTGGGTTAGTCCCTCCCCTAGGACCAGTCACCAGTATCATCCAACAGCTGGGTTAGTCCCTCCCCTAGGACCAGTCACCAGTATCATCCAACAGCTGGTTTAGTCCCTCCCCTAGGACCAGTATCATCCAACAGCTGGGTTAGTCCCTCCCCCTAGGACCAGTCACCAGTATCATCTAACAGCTGGGTTAGTCCCTCCCCTAGGACCAGTGACCAGTATCGTCTAACAGCTGGGTTAGTCCCTCCCCTAGGACCAGTCACCAGTATCATCTAACAGCTGGGTTAGTCCCTCCCCCTAGGACCAGTCACCAGTATCATCCAACAGCTGGGTTAGTCCCTCCCCTAGGACCAGTCACCAGTATCATCTAACAGCTGGGTTAGTCCCTCCCCCTAGGACCAGTATCATCCAACAGCTGGGTTAGTCCCTCCCCCTAGGACCAGTCACCAGTATCATCTAACGGCTGGGTTAGTCCCTCCCCCTAGGACCAGTCACCAGTATCATCTAACAGCTGGGTTAGTCCCTCCCCCTAGGACCAGTCACCAGTATCATCCAACAGCTGGGTTAGTCCCTCCCCCATAGGACCAGTATCATCCAACAGCTGGGTTAGTCCCTCCCCTAGGACCAGTATCATCCAACAGCTGGGTTAGTCCCTCCCCCTAGGACCAGTATCATCTAACAGCTGGGTTAGTCCCTCCCCCTAGGACCAGTATCATCTAACAGCTGGGTTAGTCCCTCCCCCTAGGACCAGTATCATCCAACAGCTGGGTTAGTCCCTCCCCCTAGGACCCTCTTGGTGACTGAATGCCCCTGACCCCTCTTGGTGACTGAATGCCCCTGACCCTCTTGGTGACTGAATGCCCCCGACCCCTCTTGGTGACTGAATGCCCCCTGACCCCTCTTGGTGACTGAATGCCCCTGACCCTCTTGGTGACTGAATGCCCCCGACCCCTCTTGGTGACTGAATGCCCCTGACCCCTCTTGGTGACTGAATTCCCCTGACCCCTCTTGGTGACTGAATGCCCCGACCCCTCTTGGTGACTGAATGCGCCTGACCCCTCTTGGTGACTGAATGCCCCCGACCCCTCTTGGTGACTGAATGCCCCCGACCCCTCTTGGTGACTGAATGCCCCTGACCCCTCTTGGTGACTGAATGCCCCTGACCCCTCTTGGTGACTGAATGCCCCTGACCCCTCTTGGTGACTGAATGCCCCTGACCCCTCTTGGTGACTGAATGCCCCCCGACCCCTCTTGGTGACTGAATACCCTGACCCCTCTTGGTGACTGAATTCCCCTGACCCCTCTTGGTGACTGAATTCCCCTGACCCCTCTTGGTGACTGAATGCCCCTGACCCCTCTTGGTGACTGAATGCCCCTGACCCTCTTGTTGACTGAATGCCCCTGACCCCTCTTGGTGACTGTTGTGTTTCCTCAACAGTGATCATTCAGTCATTGAAGGACACGCCCCCTCTGAAGGACGACAGCGTCATCTTCAACTCTGATAGGCTGGCCGTGGGCAAGGTAAGAGGGGCTTAGAGTCCCGGGGAGGAGTCCTCAGAATACCCCCCCCACAGTCCTCCTCCTCAGGTATTTGAGGTGTTTGGGCCGGTCTCCAGTCCCTTCTATGTGTTGAGGTTTAACTCTCTCCTCCAGGTATTTGAGGTGTTTGGGCCGGTCTCCAGCCCCTTCTATGTGTTGAGGTTTAACTCTCTCCTCCAGGTATTTGAGGTGTTTGGGCAGGTCTCCAGTCCCTTCTATGTGTTGAGGTTTAACTCTCTCTCCTCCAGGTATTTGAGGTGTTTGGGCCGGTCTCCAGTCCCTTCTATGTGTTGATGTTTAACTCTCTCCTCCTCCAGGTATTTGAGGTGTTTGGGCCGGTCTCCAGTCCCTTCTATGTGTTGAGGTTTAACTCTCTCTCCTCCTCCAGGTATTTGAGGTGTTTGGGCCGGTCTCCAGTCCCTTCTATGTGTTGAGGTTTAACTCTCTCTCTCCTCCAGGTATTTGAGGTGTTTGGGCCGGTCTCCAGTCCCTTCTATGTGTTGAGGTTTAACTCTCTCCTCCAGGTATTTGAGGTGTTTGGGCCGGTCTCCAGTCCCTTCTATGTGTTGAGGTTTAACTCTCTCCTCCAGGTATTTGAGGTGTTTGGGCTGGTCTCCAGTCCCTTCTATGTGTTGAGGTTTAACTCTCTCTCCTCCAGGTATTTGAGGTGTTTGGGCCGGTCTCCAGTCCCTTCTATGTGTTGAGGTTTAACTCTCTCCTCCAGGTATTTGAGGTGTTTGGGCCGGTCTCCAGTCCCTTCTATGTGTTGAGGTTTAACTCTCTCCTCCAGGTATTTGAGGTGTTTGGGCCGGTCTCCAGTCCCTTCTATGTGTTGAGGTTTAACTCTCTCTCCTCCAGGTATTTGAGGTGTTTGGGCCGGTCTCCAGTCCCTTCTATGTGTTGAGGTTTAACTCTCTCTCTCTCTCCTCCAGGTATTTGAGGTGTTTGGGCCGGTCTCCAGTCCCTTCTATGTGTTGAGGTTTAACTCTCTCCTCCTCCTCCAGGTATTTGAGGTGTTTGGGCCGGTCTCCAGTCCCTTCTATGTGTTGAGGTTTAACTCTCTCTCTCCTCCAGGTATTTGAGGTGTTTGGGCCGGTCTCCAGTCCCTTCTATGTGTTGAGGTTTAACTCTCTCCTCCAGGTATTTGAGGTGTTTGGGCCGGTCTCCAGTCCCTTCTATGTGTTGAGGTTTAACTCTCTCTCCTCCTCCAGGTGTTTGAGGTGTTTGGGCCGGTCTCCAGTCCCTTCTATGTGTTGAGGTTTAACTCTCTCCTCCAGGTATTTGAGGTGTTTGGGCCGGTCTCCAGTCCCTTCTATATGTTGAGGTTTAACTCTCTCTCTCCTCCAGGTATTTGAGGTGTTTGGGCCGGTCTCCAGTCCCTTCTATGTGTTGAGGTTTAACTCTCTCTCTCCTCCAGGTATTTGAGGTGTTTGGGCCGGTCTCCAGCCCCTTCTATGTGTTGAGGTTTAACTCTCTCCTCCAGGTATTTGAGGTGTTTGGGCAGGTCTCCAGTCCCTTCTATGTGTTGAGGTTTAACTCTCTCCTCCAGGTATTTGAGGTGTTTGGGCCGGTCTCCAGTCCCTTCTATGTGTTGAGGTTTAACTCTCTCCTCCAGGTATTTGAGGTGTTTGGGCCGGTCTCCAGTCCCTTCTATGTGTTGAGGTTTAACTCTCTCTCTCCTCCAGGTATTTGAGGTGTTTGGGCCGGTCTCCAGTCCCTTCTATGTGTTGAGGTTTAACTCTCTCCTCCTCCAGGTATTTGAGGTGTTTGGGCCGGTCTCCAGTCCCTTCTATGTGTTGAGGTTTAACTCTCTCCTCCTCCAGGTATTTGAGGTGTTTGGGCCGGTCTCCAGTCCCTTCTATGTGTTGAGGTTTAACTCTCTCCTCCTCCAGGTATTTGAGGTGTTTGGGCCGGTCTCCAGTCCCTTCTATGTGTTGAGGTTTAACTCTCTCTCTCCTCCAGGTATTTGAGGTGTTTGGGCCGGTCTCCAGTCCCTTCTATGTGTTGAGGTTTAACTCTCTCCTCCTCCTCCAGGTATTTGAGGTGTTTGGGCCGGTCTCCAGTCCCTTCTATGTGTTGAGGTTTAACTCTCTCCTCCAGGTGTTTGAGGTGTTTGGGCCGGTCTCCAGTCCCTTCTATGTGTTGAGGTTTAACTCTCTCCTCCTCCTCCAGGTATTTGAGGTGTTTGGGCCGGTCTCCAGTCCCTTCTATGTGTTGAGGTTTAACTCTCTCCTCCTCCAGGTATTTGAGGTGTTTGGGCCGGTCTCCAGTCCCTTCTATGTGTTGAGGTTTAACTCTCTCCTCCTCCAGGTATTTGAGGTGTTTGGGCCGGTCTCCAGTCCCTTCTATGTGTTGAGGTTTAACTCTCTCCTCCAGGTATTTGAGGTGTTTGGGCCGGTCTCCAGTCCCTTCTATGTGTTGAGGTTTAACTCTCTCCTCCAGGTATTTGAGGTGTTTGGGCCGGTCTCCAGTCCCTTCTATGTGTTGAGGTTTAACTCTCTCTCCTCCTCCAGGTATTTGAGGTGTTTGGGCCGGTCTCCAGTCCCTTCTATGTGTTGAGGTTTAACTCTCTCTCTCCTCCAGGTATTTGAGGTGTTTGGGCCGGTCTCCAGTCCCTTCTATGTGTTGAGGTTTAACTCTCTCCTCCTCCAGGTATTTGAGGTGTTTGGGCCGGTCTCCAGTCCCTTCTATGTGTTGAGGTTTAACTCTCTCTCTCCTCCAGGTATTTGAGGTGTTTGGGCCGGTCTCCAGTCCCTTCTATGTGTTGAGGTTTAACTCTCTCTCCTCCAGGTATTTGAGGTGTTTGGGCCGGTCTCCAGTCCCTTCTATGTGTTGAGGTTTAACTCTCTCCTCCAGGTATTTGTGGTGTTTGGGCCGGTCTCCAGTCCCTTCTATGTGTTGAGGTTTAACTCTCTCCTCCAGGTATTTGAGGTGTTTGGGCCGGTCTCCAGTCCCTTCTATGTGTTGAGGTTTAACTCTCTCTCCTCCAGGTATTTGAGGTGTTTGGGCCGGTCTCCAGTCCCTTCTATGTGTTGAGGTTTAACTCTCTCCTCCTCCTCCAGGTATTTGAGGTGTTTGGGCCGGTCTCCAGTCCCTTCTATGTGTTGAGGTTTAACTCTCTCCTCCTCCAGGTATTTGAGGTGTTTGGGCCGGTCTCCAGTCCCTTCTATGTGTTGAGGTTTAACTCTCTCTCTCCTCCAGGTATTTGAGGTGTTTGGGCCGGTCTCCAGTCCCTTCTATGTGTTGAGGTTTAACTCTCTCCTCCTCCTCCAGGTATTTGAGGTGTTTGGGCCGGTCTCCAGTCCCTTCTATGTGTTGAGGTTTAACTCTCTCCTCCAGGTATTTGAGGTGTTTGGGCCGGTCTCCAGTCCCTTCTATGTGTTGAGGTTTAACTCTCTCCTCCAGGTATTTGAGGTGTTTGGGCCGGTCTCCAGTCCCTTCTATGTGTTGAGGTTTAACTCTCTCCTCCAGGTATTTGAGGTGTTTGGGCCGGTCTCCAGTCCCTTCTATGTGTTGAGGTTTAACTCTCTCTCTCCTCCAGGTATTTGAGGTGTTTGGGCCGGTCTCCAGTCCCTTCTATGTGTTGAGGTTTAACTCTCTCCTCCAGGTATTTGAGGTGTTTGGGCCGGTCTCCAGTCCCTTCTATGTGTTGAGGTTTAACTCTCTCTCCTCCTCCAGGTATTTGAGGTGTTTGGGCCGGTCTCCAGTCCCTTCTATGTGTTGAGGTTTAACTCTCTCCTCCTCCAGGTATTTGAGGTGTTTGGGCCGGTCTCCAGTCCCTTCTATGTGTTGAGGTTTAACTCTCTCCTCCAGGTATTTGAGGTGTTTGGGCCGGTCTCCAGTCCCTTCTATGTGTTGAGGTTTAACTCTCTCTCCTCCAGGTATTTGAAGTGTTTGGGCCGGTCTCCAGTCCCTTCTATGTGTTGAGGTTTAACTCTCTCCTCCTCCAGGTATTTGAGGTGTTTGGGCCGGTCTCCAGTCCCTTCTATGTGTTGAGGTTTAACTCTCTCTCTCCTCCAGGTATTTGAGGTGTTTGGGCCGGTCTCCAGTCCCTTCTATGTGTTGAGGTTTAACTCTCTCCTCCAGGTATTTGAGGTGTTTGGGCCGGTCTCCAGTCCCTTCTATGTGTTGAGGTTTAACTCTCTCCTCCAGGTATTTGTGGTGTTTGGGCCGGTCTCCAGTCCCTTCTATGTGTTGAGGTTTAACTCTCTCTCTCCTCCAGGTATTTGAGGTGTTTGGGCCGGTCTCCAGTCCCTTCTATGTGTTGAGGTTTAACTCTCTCCTCCAGGTGTTTGAGGTGTTTGGGCCGGTCTCCAGTCCCTTCTATGTGTTGAGGTTTAACTCTCTCCTCCTCCAGGTATTTGAGGTGTTTGGGCCGGTCTCCAGTCCCTTCTATGTGTTGAGGTTTAACTCTCTCTCTCCTCCAGGTATTTGAGGTGTTTGGGCCGGTCTCCAGTCCCTTCTATGTGTTGAGGTTTAACTCTCTCTCCTCCAGGTATTTGAGGTGTTTGGGTCGGTCTCCAGTCCCTTCTATGTGTTGAGGTTTAACTCTCTCCTCCTCCTCCAGGTATTTGAGGTGTTTGGGCCGGTCTCCAGTCCCTTCTATGTGTTGAGGTTTAACTCTCTCCTCCTCCAGGTATTTGAGGTGTTTGGGCCGGTCTCCAGTCCCTTCTATGTGTTGAGGTTTAACTCTCTCTCTCCTCCAGGTATTTGAGGTGTTTGGGCCGGTCTCCAGTCCCTTCTATGTGTTGAGGTTTAACTCTCTCTCTCCTCCAGGTATTTGAGGTGTTTGGGCCGGTCTCCAGTCCCTTCTATGTGTTGAGGTTTAACTCTCTCCTCCTCCAGGTATTTGAGGTGTTTGGGCCGGTCTCCAGTCCCTTCTATGTGTTGAGGTTTAACTCTCTCTCCTCCTCCAGGTATTTGAGGTGTTTGGGCCGGTCTCCAGTCCCTTCTATGTGTTGAGGTTTAACTCTCTCTCTCCTCCAGGTATTTGAGGTGTTTGGGCCGGTCTCCAGTCCCTTCTATGTGTTGAGGTTTAACTCTCTCCTCCTCCTCCAGGTATTTGAGGTGTTTGGGCCGGTCTCCAGTCCCTTCTATGTGTTGAGGTTTAACTCTCTCTCTCCTCCAGGTATTTGAGGTGTTTGGGCCGGTCTCCAGTCCCTTCTATGTGTTGAGGTTTAACTCTCTCCTCCAGGTATTTGAGGTGTTTGGGCCGGTCTCCAGTCCCTTCTATGTGTTGAGGTTTAACTCTCTCTCCTCCAGGTATTTGAGGTGTTTGGGCCGGTCTCCAGTCCCTTCTATGTGTTGAGGTTTAACTCTCTCTCCTCCAGGTATTTGAGGTGTTTGGGCCGGTCTCCAGTCCCTTCTATGTATTGAGGTTTAACTCTCTCTCCTCCAGGTATTTGAGGTGTTTGGGCCGGTCTCCAGTCCCTTCTATGTGTTGAGGTTTAACTCTCTCCTCCTCCTCCAGGTATTTGAGGTGTTTGGGCCGGTCTCCAGTCCCTTCTATGTGTTGAGGTTTAACTCTCTCCTCCTCCTCCAGGTATTTGAGGTGTTTGGGCCGGTCTCCAGTCCCTTCTATGTGTTGAGGTTTAACTCTCTCCTCCTCCTCCAGGTATTTGAGGTGTTTGGGCCGGTCTCCAGCCCCTTCTATGTGTTGAGGTTTATCTCTCTCCTCCAGGTATTTGAGGTGTTTGGGCCGGTCTCCAGTCCCTTCTATGTGTTGAGGTTTAACTCTCTCCTCCAGGTATTTGAGGTGTTTGGGCCGGTCTCCAGTCCCTTCTATGTGTTGAGGTTTAACTCTCTCTCCTCCAGGTATTTGAGGTGTTTGGGTCGGTCTCCAGTCCCTTCTATGTGTTGAGGTTTAACTCTCTCCTCCTCCTCCAGGTATTTGAGGTGTTTGGGCCGGTCTCCAGTCCCTTCTATGTGTTGAGGTTTAACTCTCTCCTCCAGGTATTTGAGGTGTTTGGGCCGGTCTCCAGTCCCTTCTATGTGTTGAGGTTTAACTCTCTCTCTCCTCCAGGTATTTGAGGTGTTTGGGCCGGTCTCCAGTCCCTTCTATGTGTTGAGGTTTAACTCTCTCTCCTCCAGGTATTTGAGGTGTTTGGGCCGGTCTCCAGTCCCTTCTATGTGTTGAGGTTTAACTCTCTCCTCCTCCAGGTATTTGAGGTGTTTGGGCCGGTCTCCAGTCCCTTCTATGTGTTGAGGTTTAACTCTCTCCTCCTCCAGGTATTTGAGGTGTTTGGGCCGGTCTCCAGTCCCTTCTATGTGTTGAGGTTTAACTCTCTCTCTCCTCCAGGTATTTGAGGTGTTTGGGCCGGTCTCCAGTCCCTTCTATGTGTTGAGGTTTAACTCTCTCTCTCCTCCAGGTATTTGAGGTGTTTGGGCCGGTCTCCAGTCCCTTCTATGTGTTGAGGTTTAACTCTCTCTCTCCTCCAGGTATTTGAGGTGTTTGGGCCGGTCTCCAGTCCCTTCTATGTGTTGAGGTTTAACTCTCTCTCTCCTCCAGGTATTTGAGGTGTTTGGGCCGGTCTCCAGTCCCTTCTATGTGTTGAGGTTTAACTCTCTCCTCCTCCTCCAGGTATTTGAGGTGTTTGGGCCGGTCTCCAGTCCCTTCTATGTGTTGAGGTTTAACTCTCTCTCTCCTCCAGGTATTTGAGGTGTTTGGGCCGGTCTCCAGTCCCTTCTATGTGTTGAGGTTTAACTCTCTCCTCCTCCTCCAGGTATTTGAGGTGTTTGGGCCGGTCTCCAGTCCCTTCTATGTGTTGAGGTTTAACTCTCTCTCTCCTCCAGGTATTTGAGGTGTTTGGGCCGGTCTCCAGTCCCTTCTATGTGTTGAGGTTTAACTCTCTCCTCCTCCTCCAGGTATTTGAGGTGTTTGGGCCGGTCTCCAGCCCCTTCTATGTGTTGAGGTTTATCTCTCTCCTCCAGGTATTTGAGGTGTTTGGGCCGGTCTCCAGTCCCTTCTATGTGTTGAGGTTTAACTCTCTCCTCCAGGTATTTGAGGTGTTTGGGCCGGTCTCCAGTCCCTTCTATGTGTTGAGGTTTAACTCTCTCCTCCTCCAGGTATTTGAGGTGTTTGGGCCGGTCTCCAGTCCCTTCTATGTGTTGAGGTTTAACTCTCTCCTCCAGGTATTTGAGGTGTTTGGGCCGGTCTCCAGTCCCTTCTATGTGTTGAGGTTTAACTCTCTCTCTCCTCCAGGTATTTGAGGTGTTTGGGCCGGTCTCCAGTCCCTTCTATGTGTTGAGGTTTAACTCTCTCTCTCCTCCAGGTATTTGAGGTGTTTGGGCCGGTCTCCAGTCCCTTCTATGTGTTGAGGTTTAACTCTCTCCTCCTCCAGGTATTTGAGGTGTTTGGGCCGGTCTCCAGTCCCTTCTATGTGTTGAGGTTTAACTCAGAGAGTGACATCGCAGAGAGAGGAGTGAAGCTGAAGGACTCCATGTTCTACGCCCCATCTCTCACCGACTACACCCTCTATATCCTCACTGAGCAGCTACGACGGTCAGTACACTGACTACACCCTCTACATCCTCACTGAGCAGCTACGATGGTCAGTACACTGACTACACCCTCTATATCCTCACTGACTACACCCTCTACATCCTCACTGACTACACCCTCTACATCCTCACTGAGCAGCTACGACGGTCAGTACACTGACTACACCCTCTACATCCTCACTGAGCAGCTACGATGGTCAGTACACTGACTACACCCTCTATATCCTCACTGAGCAGCTACGACGGTCAGTACACTGACTACACCCTCTATATCATCACTGACTACACCCTCTACATCCTCACTGAGCAGCTACGACGGTCAGTACACTGACTACACCCTCTACATCCTCACTGACTACACCCTCTACATCCTCACTGAGCAGCTACGACGGTCAGTACACACTGACTACATCCTCACTGACTACACCCTCTATATCCTCACTGAGCAGCTACGACGGTCAGTACACACTGACTACACCCTCTACATCCTCACTGACTACACCCTCTACATCCTCACTGAGCAGCTACGACGGTCAGTACACTGACTACACCCTCTACATCCTCACTGACTACACCCTCTACATCCTCACTGACTACACCCTCTACATCATCACTGAGCAGCTACGATGGTCAGTACACTGACTACACCCTCTACATCCTCACTGACTACACCCTCTACATCCTCACTGACTACACCCTCTACATCATCACTGAGCAGCTACGACGGTCAGTACACTGACTACACCCTCTATATCCTCACTGACTACAGCCTCTATATCCTCACTGACTACACCCTCTACATCCTCACTGAGCAGCTACGACGGTCAGTACACTGACTACACCCTCTACATCCTCACTGAGCAGCTACGATGGTCAGTACACTGACTACACCTCTATATCCTCACTGAGCAGCTACGACGGTCAGTACACACTGACTACACCCTCTACATACTCACTGACTACACCCTCTACATCCTCACTGACTACACCCTCTATATCCTCACTGAGCAGCTACGACGGTCAGTACACACACTGACTACACCCTCTACATCCTCACTGACTACACCCCTCTACATCCTCACTGACTACACCCTCTACATCCTCACTGACTACACCCTCTACATCCTCACTGACTACACCTCTACATCCTCACTGACTACACCCTCTACATCCTCACTGAGCTGCTACGATGGTCATTACACTGACTACACCCTCTACATCCTCACTGAGCAGCTACGACGGTCAGTACACTGACTACACCCTCTACATCCTCACTGACTACACCCTCTATATCCTCACTGAGCAGCTACGACGGTCAGTACACACTGACTACACCCTCTACATCCTCACTGACTACACCCTCTATATCCTCACTGACTACACCCTCTATATCCTCACTGACTACACCCTCTATATCCTCACTGACTACACCCTCTACATCCTCACTGACTACACCCTCTATATCCTCACTGACTACACCCTCTATATCCTCACTGACTACACCCTCTACATCCTCACTGAGCAGCTACGACGGTCAGTACACACTGACTACACCCTCTATATCCTCACTGACTACACCCTCTACATCCTCACTGAGCAGCTACGACGGTCAGTACACTGACTACACCCTCTACATCCTCACTGACTACACCCTCTACATCCTCACTGAGCAGCTACGACGGTCAGTACACACTGACTACACCCTCTATATCCTCACTAACTACACCCTCTACATCCTCACTGAGCAGCTACGACGGTCAGTACACTGACTACACCCTCTACATCCTCACTGACTACACCCTCTACATCCTCACTGAGCAGCTACGACGGTCAGTACACACTGACTACACCCTCTACATCCTCACTGACTACACCCTCTATATCCTCACTGAGCAGCTACGACGGTCAGTACACTGACTACACCCTCTACATCCTCACTGACTACACCCTCTACATCCTCACTGACTACACCCTCTATATCCTCACTGAGCAGCTACGACGGTCAGTACACTGACTACACCCTCTATATCCTCACTGACTACACCCTCTACATCCTCACTGACTACACCCTCTACATCCTCACTGACTACACCCTCTACATCCTCACTGACTACACCCTCTATATCCTCACTGAGCAGCTACGACGGTCAGTACACTGACTACACCCTCTACATCCTCACTGACTACACCCTCTACATCCTCACTGACTACACCCTCTATATCCTCACTGAGCAGCTACGACGGTCAGTACACTGACTACACCCTCTATATCCTCACTCACTACACCCTCTATATCCTCACTGACTACACCCTCTATATCCTCACTGAGCAGCTACGACGGTCAGTACACTGACTACACCCTCTACATCCTCACTGACTACACCCTCTACATCCTCACTGACTACACCCTCTACATCCTCACTGACTACACCCTCTATATCCTCACTGAGCAGCTACGACGGTCAGTACACTGACTACACCCTCTATATCCTCACTGACTACATCCTCTACATCCTCACTGACTACACCCTCTACATCCTCACTGAGCAGCTACGACGGTCAGTACACACTGACTACACCCTCTATATCCTCACTGACTACACCCTCTATATCCTCACTGACTACACCCTCTACATCCTCACTGACTACACCCTCTACATCCTCACTGACTACACCCTCTATATCCTCACTGAGCAGCTACGACGGTCAGTACACTGACTACACCCTCTATATCCTCACTGACTACATCCTCTACATCCTCACTGACTACACCCTCTACATCCTCACTGAGCAGCTACGACGGTCAGTACACACTGACTACACCCTCTATATCCTCACTGACTACACCCTCTACATCCTCACTGACTACACCCTCTACATCCTCACTGACTACACCCTCTATATCCTCACTGAGCAGCTACGACGGTCAGTACACTGACTACACCCTCTATATCCTCACTGACTACACCCTCTATATCCTCACTGAGCAGCTACGACGGTCAGTACACTGACTACACCCTCTACATCCTCACTGACTACACCCTCTACATCCTCACTGACTACACCCTCTACATCCTCACTGACTACACCCTCTACATCCTCACTGAGCAGCTACGACGGTCAGTACACTGACTACACCCTCTATATCCTCACTGACTACACCCTCTATATCCTCACTGACTACACCCTCTACATCCTCACTGAGCAGCTACGACGGTCAGTACACTGACTACACCCTCTACATCCTCACTGACTACACTCTCTATATCCTCACTGACTACACCCTCTATATCCTCACTGAGCAGCTACGACGGTCAGTACACTGACTACACCCTCTATATCCTCACTGACTACACCCTCTATATCCTCACTGAGCAGCTACGATGGTCAGTACACACATGTATAATTGAAGCTGGCGTGTGTGTGTGTGTGTGTGTGTTTAGGTTGAAAGGCTCCGACGCCTCCTGGAAGAACGACCAGGAACCACCACCAGAGGTGAGGAACACACATTACCCATAAGGCCACACAGGCCCTAGGCTACCTGCCGCCCAACGCTCTGACCGCTAGGCTACCTGCCGCCCAACGCTCTGACCGCTAGGCTACCTGCCGCCCAACGCTCTAACCGCTAGGCTACCTGCCGCCCAACGCTCTAACCGCTAGGCTACCTGCCGCCCAACGCTCTGACCGCTAGGCTACCTGCCGCCAACGCTCTGACCGCTAGGCTACCTGCGCCCAACGCTCTGACCGCTAGGCTACCTGCCGCCCAACGCTCTGACCGCTGGGCTACCTGCCGCCCAACGCTCTAACCGCTAGGCTACCTGCCGCCCAACGCTCTAACCGCTGGCTACCTGCCGCCCAACGCTCTAACCGCTAGGCTACCTGCCGCCCAACGCTCTAACCGCTGGCTACCTGCCGCCCAACGCTCTAACCGCTAGGCTACCTGCCGCCCAACGCTCTAAACGCTGGGCTACCTGCCGCCCAACGCTCTAACCGCTGGGCTACCTGCCGCCCAACGCTCTAACCGCTCTAACCGGGCTACCTGCCGCCCAACTCTCTAACCGCTAAGCTACCTGCCGCCCAACGCTCTGACCGCTAGGCTACCTGCCGCCCAACGCTCTAACCGCTAGGCTACCTGCCGCCCAACGCTCTAACCGCTAGGCTACCTGCCGCCCAACGCTCTAACCGCTGGGCTACCTGCCGCCCAACGCTCTAACCGCTAGGCTACCTGCCGCCCAACTCTCTAACCGTTAGGCTACCTGCCGCCTAACGCTCTAACCGCTAGGCTACCTGCCGCCCAACGCTCTAACCGCTAGGCTACCTGCCGCCCAACGCTCTAACCGCTAGGCTACCTGCTACCTGCCGCCAGAGGACTGACTATCAACAACCAACACAATTGCTGATTAGATGAAGCCTTCTCAGTGTGGATGAGGGTAGGATCCTTCTCAGTGTGGATGAGGGGAGGATCCTTCTCGGTGTGGATGAGGGTAGGATCCTTCTCAGTGTGGATGAGGGTAGGATCCTTCTGTGTGGATGAGGGGAGGATCCTTCTCAGTGTGGATGAGGGTAGGATCCTTCTCAGTGTGGATGAGGGGAGGATCCTTCTCGGTGTGGATGAGGGTAGGATCCTTCTCAGTGTGGATGAGGGTAGGATCCTTCTCAGTGTGGATGAGGGTAGGATCCTTCTCAGTGTGGATGAGGGTAGGATCCTTCTCGGTGTGGATGAGGGTAGGATCCTTCTCAGTGTGGATGAGGGTAGGATCCTTCTCAGTGTGGATGAGGGTAGGATCCTTCTCAGTGTGGATGAGGGTAGGATCCTTCTCAGTGTGCAGTATGTAGTATGATTAGTACGCAGTATGTAGTATGATTAGTACGCAGTATGTAGTATGATTAGTACGCAGTATGTAGTATGATTAGTATGTAGTATGATTAGTATGCAGTATGTAGTATGATTAGTACACAGTATGTAGTATGATTAGTACACAGTATGTAGTATGATTAGTACACAGTATGTAGTATGATTAGTACACAGTATGTAGTATGATTAGTACACAGTATGTAGTATGATTAGTACACAGTATGTAGTATGATTAGTACACAGTATGTAGTATGATTAGTACGCAGTATGTAGTATGATTAGTACACAGTATGTAGTATGATTAGTACGCAGTATGTAGTATGATTAGTACACAGTATGTAGTATGATTAGTACACAGTATGTAGTATGATTAGTACACAGTATGTAGTATGATCAGTATGTAGTATGATTAGTACACAGTATGTAGTATGATTAGTACACAGTATGTAGTATGATTAGTACACAGTATGTAGTATGATTAGTACGCAGTATGTAGTATGATTAGTACACAGTATGTAGTATGATTAGTACACAGTATGTAGTATGATTAGTACGCAGTATGTAGTATGATTAGTACGCAGTATGTAGTATGATTAGTACACAGTATGTAGTATGATTAGTACACAGTATGTAGTATGATTAGTACACAGTATGTAGTATGATTAGTACACAGTATGTAGTATGATTAGTATGTAGTATGATTAGTACACAGTATGTAGTATGATTAGTACACAGTATGTAGTATGAATAGTACACAGTATGTAGTATGATTAGTATGTAGTATGATTAGTATGTAGTATGATTAGTACTCAGTATGTAGTATGATTAGTACGCAGTATGTAGTATGATTAGTATGTAGTATGATTAGTACACAGTATGTAGTATGATTAGTACACAGTATGTAGTATGATTAGTACGCAGTATGTAGTATGATTAGTACGCAGTATGTAGTATGATTAGTACGCAGTATGTAGTATGATTAGTACACAGTATGTAGTATGATTAGTACGCAGTATGTAGTATGATTAGTACACAGTATGTAGTATGATTAGTACACAGTATGTAGTATGATTAGTATGTAGTATGATTAGTACACAGTATGTAGTATGATTAGTACACAGTATGTAGTATGATTAGTACGCAGTATGTAGTATGATTAGTACACAGTATGTAGTATGATTAGTATGTAGTATGATTAGTACACAGTATGTAGTATGATTAGTACACAGTATGTAGTATGATTAGTACGCAGTATGTAGTATGATTAGTACGTAGTATGTAGTATGATTAGTATGTAGTATGATTAGTACACAGTATGTAGTATGATTAGTATGTAGTATGATTAGTACACAGTATGTAGTATGATTAGTATGTAGTATGTAGTATGATTAGTACGCAGTATGTAGTATGATTAGTACGCAGTATGTAGTATGATTAGTACACAGTATGTAGTATGATTAGTACACAGTATGTAGTATGATTAGTACACAGTATGTAGTATGATTAGTATGTAGTATGATTAGTACACAGTATGTAGTATGATTAGTACGTAGTATGATTAGTACGCAGTATGATTAGTACGCAGTATGTAGTATGATTAGTACACAGTATGTAGTATGATTAGTACGCAGTATGTAGTATGATTAGTACACAGTATGTAGTATGATTAGTATGTAGTATGTAGTATGATTAGTACACAGTATGTAGTATGATTAGTACACAGTATGTAGTATGATTAGTACACAGTATGTAGTATGATTAGTACGCAGTATGTAGTATGATTAGTACACAGTATGTAGTATGATTAGTACACAGTATGTAGTATGATTAGTACACAGTATGTAGTATGATTAGTACACAGGATGTAGTATGATTAGTACGCAGTATGTAGTATGATTAGTACACAGTATGTAGTATGATTAGTATGTAGTATGATTAGTACACAGTATGTAGTATGATTCGTACGCAGTATGTAGTATGATTAGTATGTAGTATGTAGTATGATTAGTATGTAGTATGTAGTATGATTAGTACACAGTATGTAGTATGATTAGTACGCAGTATGTAGTATGATTAGTACACAGTATGTAGTATGATTAGTATGTAGTATGATTAGTACACAGTATGTAGTATGATTAGTACACAGTATGTAGTATGATTAGTACGCAGTATGTAGTATGATTAGTACACAGTATGTAGTATGATTAGTATGTAGTATGATTAGTACACAGTATGTAGTATGATTAGTACACAGTATGTAGTATGATTAGTACGCAGTATGTAGTATGATTAGTACGTAGTATGTAGTATGATTAGTACACAGTATGTAGTATGATTAGTATGTAGTATGATTAGTACACAGTATGTAGTATGATTAGTATGTAGTATGTAGTATGATTAGTACGCAGTATGTAGTATGATTAGTACGCAGTATGTAGTATGATTAGTACACAGTATGTAGTATGATTAGTACGCAGTATGTAGTATGATTAGTACACTGTATGTAGTATGATTAGTATGTAGTATGATTAGTACGCAGTATGTAGTATGATTAGTACACAGTATGTAGTATGATTAGTACGCAGTATGTAGTATGATTAGTACACAGTATGTAGTATGATTAGTATGTAGTATGTAGTATGATTAGTACACAGTATGTAGTATGATTAGTACACAGTATGTAGTATGATTAGTACACAGTATGTAGTATGATTAGTACACAGTATGTAGTATGATTAGTACACAGTATGTAGTATGATTAGTACACAGGATGTAGTATGATTAGTACGCAGTATGTAGTATGATTAGTATGCAGTATGATTAGTACACAGTATGTAGTATGATTAGTACACAGTATGTAGTATGATTAGTACACAGTATGTAGTATGATTAGTACACAGTATGTAGTATGATTAGTACACAGTATGTAGTATGATTAGTACGCAGTATGTAGTATGATTAGTATGTAGTATGTAGTATGATTAGTATGTAGTATGTAGTATGATTAGTATGCAGTATGTAGTATGATTAGTACACAGTATGTAGTATGATTAGTACGCAGTATGTAGTATGATTAGTACGCAGTACGCAGTATGATTAGTATGTAGTATGATTAGTATGTAGTATGTAGTATGATTAGTATGTAGTATGATTAGTATGCAGTATGTAGTATGATTAGTATGCAGTATGTAGTATGATTAGTATGTAGTATGATTAGTACACAGTATGCAGTATGATTAGTACACAGTATGTAGTATGATTAGTATGTAGTATGTAGTATGATTAGTACGCAGTATGTAGTATGATTAGTACACAGTATGTAGTATGATTAGTACACAGTATGTAGTATGTTTAGTACGTAGTATGTAGTATGATTAGTACACAGTATGTAGTATGATTAGTACGTAGTATGTAGTATGATTAGTACACAGTATGTAGTATGATTAGTACGCAGTATGTAGTATGATTAGTACACAGTATGTAGTATGATTAGTACGCAGTATGTAGTATGATTAGTATGTAGTATGATTAGTATGTAGTATGATTAGTATGCAGTATGTAGTATGATTAGTACACAGTATGTAGTATGATTAGTACGCAGTATGTAGTATGATTAGTACGCAGTATGTAGTATGATTAGTACGCAGTATGTAGTATGATTAGTACACAGTATGATTAGTACACAGTATGTAGTATGATTAGTACACAGTATGTAGTATGATTAGTACACAGTATGTAGTATGATTAGTACGCAGTATGTAGTATGATTAGTATGTAGTATGTAGTATGATTAGTATGTAGTATGTAGTATGATTAGTATGCAGTATGTAGTATGATTAGTACACAGTATGTAGTATGATTAGTACGCAGTATGTAGTATGATTAGTACGCAGTACGCAGTATGATTAGTACGCAGTATGTAGTATGATTAGTATGTAGTATGTAGTATGATTATTATGTAGTATGTAGTATGATTAGTATGCAGTATGTAGTATGATTAGTATGTAGTATGATTAGTACACAGTATGTAGTATGATTAGTACACAGTATGTAGTATGATTAGTACGCAGTATGTAGTATGATTAGTACACAGTATGCAGTATGATTAGTACACAGGATGTAGTATGATTAGTACACAGTATGTAGTATGATTAGTACACAGTATGTAGTATGATTAGTACACAGTATGTAGTATGATTAGTACGCAGTATGTAGTATGATTAGTACACAGTATGCAGTATGATTAGTACACAGGATGTAGTATGATTAGTACACAGTATGTAGTATGATTAGTACACAGTATGTAGTATGATTAGTACACAGTATGTAGTATGATTAGTATGTAGTATGTAGTATGATTAGTATGCAGTATGTAGTATGATTAGTACACAGTATGTAGTATGATTAGTACGCAGTATGTAGTATGATTAGTACGCAGTACGCAGTATGATTAGTACGCAGTATGTAGTATGATTAGTATGTAGTATGTAGTATGATTATTATGTAGTATGTAGTATGATTAGTATGCAGTATGTAGTATGATTAGTATGTAGTATGATTAGTACACAGTATGTAGTATGATTAGTACACAGTATGTAGTATGATTAGTACGCAGTATGTAGTATGATTAGTACACAGTATGCAGTATGATTAGTACACAGGATGTAGTATGATTAGTACACAGTATGTAGTATGATTAGTACACAGTATGTAGTATGATTAGTACACAGTATGTAGTATGATTAGTACACAGTATGCAGTATGATTAGTACACAGTATGTATATAATTAGTACGCAGTATGTAGTATGATTAGTACGCAGTATGTAGTATGATTAGTACACAGTATGTAGTATGATTAGTATGTAGTATGTAGTATGATTAGTACAAAGTGCATATAATTTTTGAAATATTTCGGGGACACACACACTTGTATTGTGATGGTGCATCTAAGATGTCAAGACATTTCTCTTTGGATAATAAAGTTTCTCTCCTCTTCCCTTTCCTCTCCCTTCTCTCTCTCCCCTTTCCCCCTCTCTCCGCTGTCCTGTCCCCTCTCGTGTCTCGTTTCTCCTCTGTCCTGTCCCCTCTCGTGTCTCGTTTCTCCTCTGTCCTGTCCCCCCTCGTTTCTCCTCTGTCCTGTCCCCTCTCGTTTCTCCTCTGTCCTGTCCCCCCCTCCTCTGTCCTGTCCCCCCCCTCTCCTCTGTCCTGTCCCCTCTCGTGTCTCGTTTCTCCTCTGTCCTGTCCCCCTCGTTTCTCCTCTGTCCTGTCCCCTCTCGTGTCTCGTTTCTCCTCTGTCCTGTCCCCTCTCGTGTCTCGTTTCTCCTCTGTCCTGTCCCCTCTCGTTTCTCCTCTGTCCTGTCTCCCCTCTCTTGTCTCTCCTCTGTCCTGTCCCCTCTCTTGTCTCTCCTCTGTCCTGTCCCCTCTCGTCTCTCGTTTCTCCTCTGTCCTGTCCCCTCTCTCGTCTCTCCTCTGTCCTGTCCCCTCTCTCGTCTCTCCTCTGTCCTGTCCCCTCTCCTCTGTCCTCTGTCCTGTCCCCTCTCTTGTCTCTCCTCTGTCCTGTCCCCTCTCGTGTCTCTCCTCTGTCCTGTCCCCTCTCGTGTCTCGTTTCTCCTCTGTCCTGTCCCCTCTCGTCTCTCCTCTGTCCCGTCCCCTGTCCTCTGTCCTGTCCTCTTGTCTCCCCTCTCTCCAGGCGTTAGACTTCAGTGATGATGAGGCAGAACAGAAGATGAAAAGGAAGAAGAAGAAGGGGAATGTTCAGAAGAGTGAGAGAGAAAGAGGACAGAGAGCTGACCAACAACCAGGTCAGAGACACAACATACACTGTCCCGTCCCCTCTCAGAGAGCTGACCAACAACCAGGTCAGAGACACAACATACTCTGTCCCGTCCCCTCTCCCCTCTGTCCCGTCCCCACACTGTTTCTGGTCAACTCTGAAACCTCACAACCAGGTCAGACACACAACATACACTGTTTCTGGCCAACTCTGAAACCTCTGTGTGAATTTTGTTCGGTTCATGTCAGGACGATGTCTGGGGTGTGTTGATTCCATTGGTGTAAATTCTGGTGTAAATTCTGGTGTAAATTCTGGTGTAAATTCTCCCGGAGAATCTGATGGTCTCGTCGGTTTGACCTCCTTTTGACACGAGCAATTCGAGCCAATCACCACAGAGCACAGGGGCGTTCCCAAAGCATATTGTTGGTGACCACGTGGACAGAAAGCACACAGTCTGTATTCGATGGGAAGAAAAGGTTGTGGGTGACAGTGCAAAGCATCAGATTAGGGGAGAATGGGGCTGTTGTCACACTGTTAACTGGGGTCTCAACACCAGTAGGGCTATAGGTTATCTTATCATAGATAACTATGGTGCTAATTTCCACATGACATTACATTTACATTTACATTTAAGTCATTTAGCAGACGCTCTTATCCAGAGCGACTTACAAATTGGTGCATTCACCTTATGACATCCAATGACTTGACCAAGCAAACTCTGATGCTAATTTCCACCTGACCTGACCAAGCAAACTCTGATGCTAATTTCCACATGACTTGACCAATCAAACTCTGATGCTAATTTCCACCTGACCTGACCTAGCAAACTCTGATGCTAATTTCCACCTGACCTGACCTAGCAAACTCTGATGCTAATTTCCACATGACTTGACCAAGCAAACTCTGATGCTAATTTCCACTTGACTTGACGAATCAAACTATGATGCTAATTTACACATGACTTGACCTAGCAAACTATGATGCTAATTTCCACATGACTTGACCAAGCAAACTCTGATGCTAATTTCCACCTGACCTGACCTAGCAAACTCTGATGCTAATTTCCACATGACTTGACCTAGCAAACTCTGATGCTAATTTCCACATGACTTGACCTAGCAAACTATGATGCTAATTTCCACATGACTTGACAAATCAAACTATGATGCTAATTTCCACATGACTTGACCTAGCAAACTCTGATGCTAATTTCCACATGACTTGACTTAGCAAACTATGATGCTAATTTCCACATGACTTGACCTAGCAAACTATGATGCTAATTTCCACATGACCTAACCTAGCAAACTCTGATGCTAATTTCCACCTGACCTGACCAAGCAAACTCTGATGCTAATTTCCAACTTGACCTAAAACTCTGATGCTAATTTCCACATGACTTGACCTAGCAAACTATGATGCTAATTTCCACTCCAATCAAACTCTGATGCTAATTTCCACATGACTTGACCTGGCAAACTCTGATGCTAATTTCCACATGACTTGACCTAGCAAACTATGATGCTAATTTCCACATGACTTGACCAAGCAAACTATGATGCTAATTTCCACATGACTTGACCTAGCGACTCAGAAATACGTTTGAAATATAGCTCTCCCTTTTATCTTTTCAACAAACAATTGTTCATATGTAGCATACTTTCACCTCCTATAAAATAGACACATTCACCTATAAAATACACACATTCACCTATAAAATACACACATTCACCTCAATGTTTTGAGATGCTGACATGGATTTAGCAGGTGGGTGACCTGTTGACCTCTTGCGAAGTCGTCCCACATTTGAATCTCCATTTGATAGGATTGTACAGCATTCTGTAGATTGGGAGAGACACCAACATGTGGAACCCCCTGCCCCAGTCTCCCCTATTCAGTTATTAGACTGGGTATTGGGCTGTACAGCACTCTGTAGATTGGGAGAGACACCAACATGTGGAACCCCCTGCCCCAGTCTCCCCTATCCAGTTATTAGACTGGGTATTGGGCTGTACAGCACTCTGTAGATTGGGAGAGACACCAACATGTGGAACCCCCTGCCCCAGTCTCCCCTATTCAGTTATTAGACTGGGTATTGGGCTGTACAGCACTCTGTAGATTGGGAGAGACACCAACATGTGGAACCCCTGCCCCAGTCTCCCCTATTCAGTTATTAGACTGGGTATTGGGCTGTACAGCACTCTGTAGATTGGGAGAGACACCAACATGTGGAACCCCCTGCCCCAGTCTCCCCTATCCAGTTATTAGACTGGGTATTGGGCTGTACAGCACTCTGTAGATTGGGAGAGACACCAACATGTGGAACCCCCTGCCCCAGTCTCCCCTATTCAGTTATTAGACTGGGTATTGGGCTGTACAGCACTCTGTAGATTGGGAGAGACACCAACATGTGGAACCCCCTGCCCCAGTCTCCCCTATTCAGTTATTAGACTGGGTATTGGGCTGTACAGCACTCTGTAGATTGGGAGAGACACCAACATGTGGAACCCCTGCCCCAGTCTCCCTATTCAGTTATTAGACTGGGTATTGGGCTGTACAGCACTCTGTAGATTGGGAGAGACACCAACATGTGGAACCCCCTGCCCCAGTCTCCCCTATTCAGTTATTAGACTGGGTATTGGGCTGTACAGCACTCTGTAGATTGGGAGAGACACCAACATGTGGAACCCCCTGCCCCAGTCTCCCCTATTCAGTTATTAGACTGGGTATTGGGCTGTACAGCACTCTGTAGATTGGGAGAGACACCAACATGTGGAACCCCCTGCCCCAGTCTCCCCTATTCAGTTATTAGACTGGGTATTGTGCTGTACAGCACTCTGTAGATTGGGAGAGACACCAACATGTGGAACCCCCTGCCCCAGTCTCCCCTATTCAGTTATTAGACTGGGTATTGGGCTGGTTCATCCTGCGTGTTGTAAGAAATACAAATGGGGACATTTCAAGTGATTCCCCTTGATTAGACCCTTAACCCTACCTATAGCTGTCATAGATGGATTTAAGCTATCATTAAGCTGTCATAGATGGATTTAAGCTATCATTAAGCTGTCATAGATGGATTTAAGCTGTCATAGATGGATTTAAGATGGATTTAAGCTATCATAGATGGATTTAAGCTGTCATAGATGGATTTAAGCTGTCATAGATGGATTTAAGCTATCATAGATGGATTTAAGCTATCATAGATGGATTTGGGCTGTCATAGATGGATTTGGGCTGTCATAGATGGATTTAAGATGGATTTGGGCTGTCATAGATGGATTTAAGATGGATTTAAGTTGTCATAGATGGATTTAAGCTGTCATAGATGGATTTAAGTTGTCATAGATGGATTTAAGTTGTCATAGATGGATTTGGGCTGTCATAGATGGATTTAAGATGGATTTAAGTTGTCATAGATGGATTTAAGCTGTCATAGATGGATTTAAGCTATCATAGATGGATTTAAGCTGTCATAGATGGATTTAAGCTATCATAGATGGATTTAAGATGGATTTAAGCTGTCATAGATGGATTTAAGCTATCATAGATGGATTTAAGTTGTCATAGATGGATTTAAGCTGTCATAGATGGATTTAAGCTGTCATAGATGGATTTAAGCTATCATAGATGGATTTAAGCTATCATAGATGGATTTAAGCTGTCATAGATGGATTTAAGCTATCATAGATGGATTTAAGCTGTCATAGATGGATTTGGGCTGTCATAGATGGATTTAAGCTATCATAGATGGATTTAAGATGTATTTAAGCTGTCATATATGTATTTAAGCTATCATAGATGGATTTAAGATGGATTTAAGCTGTCATAGATGGATTTAAGATGGATTTAAGCTATCATAGATGGATTTAAGATATCATAGATGGATTTAAGCTATCATAGATGGATTTAAGATATCATAGATGGATTTAAGCTGTCATAGATGGATTTAAGATGGATTTAAGCTGTCATAGATGGATTTAAGATGGATTTAAGCTATCATAGATGGATTTAAGATATCATAGATGGATTTAAGCTATCATAGATGGATTTAAGATATCATAGATGGATTTAAGCTGTCATAGATGGATTTAAGCTGTCATAGATGGATTTGGGCTTTGTTGTGAGCCGTAGGGACCACCATCCTGACTAGTTGTGGGGTGGGGGCTTTGTTGTGAGCCGTAGGGACCACCATCCTGACTAGTTGTGGGGTGGGGGCTTTGTTGTGAGCCGTAGGGACCACCATCCTGACTAAATGACTAGTTGTGGGGTGGGGGCTTTGTTGTGAGCCGTAGGGACCACCATCCTGACTAGTTGTGGGGTGGGGGCTTTGTTGTGAGCCGTAGGGACCACCATCCTGACTAAATGACTAGTTGTGGGGTGGGGGCTTTGTTGTGAGCCGTAGGGACCACCATCCTGACTAGTTGTGGGGTGGGGGCTTTGTTGTGAGCCGTAGGGACCACCATCCGGACTAAATGACTAGTTGTGGGGTGGGGGCTTTGTTGTGAGCCGTAGGGACCACCATCCTGACTACTTGTGGGGTGGGGGGCTTTGTTGTGAGCCGTTGGGACCACCATTCTGACTAAATGACTAGTTGTGGGGTGGGGGCTTTGTTGTGAGCCGTAGGGACCACCATCCTGACTAGTTGTGGGGTGGGGGCTTTGTTGTGAGCTGTAGGGACCACCATTCTGACTAGTTGTGGGGTGGGGGCTTTGTTGTGAGCCGTTGGGACCACCATTCTGACTAAATGACTAGTTCTGGGGTGGGGGCTTTGTTGTGAGCCGTAAGGACCACCATCCTGAGTAGTTGTGGGGCTTTGTTGTGAGCTGTAGGGACCACCATTCTGACTAGTTGTGGGGTGGGGGCTTTGTTGTGAGCCGTTGGGACCACCATTCTGACTAAATGACTAGTTGTGGGGTGGGGGCTTTGTTGTGAGCCGTAGGGACCACCATCCTGACTAGTTGTGGGGTGGGGGCTTTGTTGTGAGCCGTAGGGACCACCATCCTGACTAGTTGTGGGGTGGGGGCTTTGTTGTGAGCCGTAGGGACCACCATCCTGACTAGTTGTGGGGTGGGGGCTTTGTTGTGAGCCGTAGGGACCACCATCCTGACTAGTTGTGGGGTGGGGGCTTTGTTGTGAGCCGTAGGGACCACCATCCTGACTAGTTGTGGGGTGGGGGCTTTGTTGTGAGCCGTAGGGACCACCATCCTGACTAAATGACTAGTTGTGGGGTGGGGGCTTTGTTGTGAGCCGTTGGGACCACCATCCTGACTAGTTGTGGGGTGGGGCTTTGTTGTGAGCCGTAGGGACCACCATCCTGACTAAATGACTAGTTGTGGGGTGGGGGCTTTGTTGTGAGCCGTTGGGACTAAATGACTAGTTGTGGGGGGGGCTTTGTTGTGAGCCGTTGGGACTAAATGACTAGTTGTGGGGGGGGCTTTGATGTGAGCCGTTGGGACTAAATGACTAGTTGTGGGGGGCTTTGTTGTGAGCCGTTGGGGACCACCATCCTGACTAAATGACTAGTTGTGGGGTGGGGGCTTTGTTGTGAGTCGTTGGGACCACCATCCTGACTAGTTGTGGGGTGGGGGCTTTGTTGTGAGCCGTAGGGACCACCATCCTGACTAAATGACTAGTTGTGGGGTGGGGGCTTTGTTGTGAGCCGTAGGGACCACCATCCTGACTAGTTGTGGGGTGGGGGCTTTGTTGTGAGCCGTAGGGACCACCATCCTGACTAAATGACTAGTTGTGGGGTGGGGGCTTTGTTGTGAGCCGTAGGGACCACCATCCTGACTAGTTGTGGGGTGGGGGCTTTGTTGTGAGCCGTAGGGACCACCATCCGGACTAAATGACTAGTTGTGGGGTGGGGGCTTTGTTGTGAGCCGTAGGGACCACCATCCTGACTACTTGTGGGGTGGGGGCTTTGTTGTGAGCCGTTGGGACCACCATTCTGACTAAATGACTAGTTGTGGGGTGGGGGCTTTGTTGTGAGCCGTAGGGACCACCATCCTGACTAGTTGTGGGGTGGGGGCTTTGTTGTGAGCTGTAGGGACCACCATTCTGACTAGTTGTGGGGTGGGGGCTTTGTTGTGAGCCGTTGGGACCACCATTCTGACTAAATGACTAGTTCTGGGGTGGGGGCTTTGTTGTGAGCCGTAAGGACCACCATCCTGAGTAGTTGTGGGGGCTTTGTTGTGAGCTGTAGGGACCACCATTCTGACTAGTTGTGGGGTGGGGGCTTTGTTGTGAGCCGTTGGGACCACCATTCTGACTAAATGACTAGTTGTGGGGTGGGGGCTTTGTTGTGAGCCGTAGGGACCACCATCCTGACTAGTTGTGGGGTGGGGGCTTTGTTGTGAGCCGTAGGGACCACCATCCTGACTAGTTGTGGGGTGGGGGCTTTGTTGTGAGCCGTAGGGACCACCATCCTGACTAGTTGTGGGGTGGGGGCTTTGTTGTGAGCCGTAGGGACCACCATCCTGACTAGTTGTGGGGTGGGGGCTTTGTTGTGAGCCGTAGGGACCACCATCCTGACTAGTTGTGGGGTGGGGGCTTTGTTGTGAGCCGTAGGGACCACCATCCTGACTAAATGACTAGTTGTGGGGTGGGGGCTTTGTTGTGAGCCGTTGGGACCACCATCCTGACTAGTTGTGGGGTGGGGGCTTTGTTGTGAGCCGTAGGGACCACCATCCTGACTAAATGACTAGTTGTGGGGTGGGGGCTTTGTTGTGAGCCGTTGGGACTAAATGACTAGTTGTGGGGGCTTTGTTGTGAGCCGTTGGGACTAAATGACTAGTTGTGGGGGGGCTTTGATGTGAGCCGTTGGGACTAAATGACTAGTTGTGGGGGCTTTGTTGTGAGCCGTTGGGGACCACCATCCTGACTAAATGACTAGTTGTGGGGTGGGGGCTTTGTTGTGAGTCGTTGGGACCACCATCCTGACTAGTTGTGGGGTGGGGGCTTTGTTGTGAGCCTTTGGGGACCACGATCCTGACTAAATGACTCGTTGTGGGGTGGGGGCTTTGTTGTGAGCCGTAGGGACCACCATCCTGACTAGTTGTGGGGTGGGGGCTATGTTGTGAGCCGTAGGGACCACCATCCTGACTAAATGACTAGTTGTGGGGTGGGGCTTTGTTGTGAGTCGTTGGGACCACCATCCTGACTAGTTGTGGGGTGGGGGCTTTGTTGTGAGCTGTAGGGACCACCATCCTGACTAGTTGTGGGGTGGGGGCTTTGTTGTGAGCCGTAGGGACCACCATCCTGACTAGTTGTGGGGTGGGGGCTTTGTTGTGAGCCGTTGGGACCACCATCCTGACTAGTTGTGGGGTGGGGCTTTGTTGTGAGCCGTAGGGACCACCATCCTGACTAAATGACTAGTTGTGGGGTGGGGGCTTTGTTGTGAGCCGTTGGGACCACCATCCTGACTAAATGACTAGTTGTGGGGTGGGGGCTTTGTTGTGAGTCGTTGGGACCACCATCCTGACTAGTTGTGGGGTGGGGGCTTTGTTGTGAGCCATTGGGACCACCATTCTGACTAGTTGTGGGGTGGGGGCTTTGTTGTGAGCCATTGGGACCACCATCCTGACTAAATGACTAGTTGTGGGGTGGGGGCTTTGTTGTGAGCCATTGGGACCACCGTCCTGACTAGTTGTGGGGTGGGGGCTTTGTTGTGAGCCGTTGGGACCACCATCCTGACTAGTTGTGGGGTGGGGGCTTTGTTGTGAGCCGTTGGGACCACCATCCTGACTAGTTGTGGGGTGGGGCTTTGTTGTGAGCCATTTGGACTAAATGACTAGTTGTGGGGTGGGGGCTTTGTTGTGAGCCGTTGGGACCACCATCCTGACTAGTTGTGGGGTGGGGGCTTTGTTGTGAGCCATTGGGACTAAATGACTAGTTGTGGGGTGGGGGCTTTGTTGTGAGCCATTGGGACTAAATTACTAGTTGTGGGGTGGGGGCTTTGTTGTGAGCCGTAGGGACCACCATCCTGACTAAATTACTAGTTGTGGGGTGGGGGCTTTGTTGTGAGCCATTGGGACTAAATTACTAGTTGTGGGATGGGGGTTAGTGATCAGTTGGTTCAGATTGTGATGGTTGTGGGGTGGGGGGTTAGTGATCAGTTGGTTCAGATTGTGATGGTTGTGGGGTGGGGGTTAGTGATCAGTTGGTTCAGATTGTGATGGTTGTGGGGTGGGGGTTAGTGATCAGTTGGTTCAGATTGTGATGGTTGTGGGGTGGGGGGTTAGTGATCAGTTGGTTCAGATTGTGATGGTTGTTGGCTGTATATAATTTGAGCTTTAACCCGTGTCTGTGTGTGTGTGTGTGTGTGTGTGTGTGTGTGTGTGTGACCTCATTTTCTTTCTCTTCCAGATAGAGATTCCGTCACCAGACCACAGATGTCCCAGAGGCCTTTGCAACAGAGTCGTCCACCCCGCCGTGACAACTGGGGTCCCCCACCCCGATACGAAGGGGCTCCGTACTACACACACCAGCCCCACTACCCCTACCCTCCCCCTACCAGCCCCAGTCCTTCCCCCTCTATCCTCCCCTCCTCCCCCAACATGTCCTTCCCCTGGTCCCTCCCCCTCTCACCCCTACCACAACCTCCCTTCTCTCACCTCCCCCTCCTCCCCCACCCACTGGCCCCTATCCTCCTCAGTGAGGACACACACACACACACACTAAACTAGTGACTGTCCACCTCACCTCCCTCCTCCCCCACCGCCCACTGGCCCCTATCCTCCTCAGTGAGGACACGCACACACACACACACACACACACACACACACAACTAGTGACTGTCCACCTCACCTCCCCCTCCTCCCCACCGCCCACTGGCCCCTATCCTCCTCAGTGAGGACACACGCACACACACACGCACACACACACACACACACACACACACACACACACACATAACTAGTGACTGTCCACCTCACCTCCCCTCCTCCCCCACCGCCCACTGGCCCCTATCCTCCTCAGTGAGGACACACACACACACACACACACACAACTAGTGACTGTCCACCTCACCTCCCCCTCCTCCCCCACCGCCCACTGGCCCCTATCCTCCTCAGTGAGGACACACACACACACACACACACCTCAGTGAGGACACACACACACACACACCTCAGTGAGGACACACACACACACACACCTCAGTGACTGTCCGCCTCACCTCCTCCTCCCCCACCGCCCACTGGCCCCTATCCTCCTCAGTGAGGACACACACACACACACACACCTCAGTGAGGACACACACACACACACACACACACACACACACCTCAGTGAGGACACACACACACACACACACCTCAGTGACTGTCCGCCTCACCTCCCCTCCTCCCCCACCGCCCACTGGCCCCTATCCTCCTCAGTGAGGACACACACACACCTCAGTGAGGACACACACACACACACACACAGTGACTGTCCGCCTCACCTCCTTGACACTCGTCCGCGTTGTTTGACCAAATCAACCCATTAAAGTATATTTTGACTGTCTGCATTTCATTTCTGTTTTAATAGTTTCTGTTCTTAAATCCCTGGGAAGTAGAGACTATTGTAGTGATGATGATAACAGCTCTCTACAGTTTAATTAACAAATATGACCCTGTTCTGATACCCTCCTCTCAGAGCTGTTGGGTATATGACCCTGTTCTGATACCCTCCTCTCTGTATCTGAGAGCTGTTGGCTATATGACCCTGTTCTGATACCCTCCTCTCTGTATCTGAGAGCTGTTGGCTATATGACCCTGTTCTGATACCCTCCTCTCTGTATCTGAGAGCTGTTGGCTATATGACCCTGTTCTGGTACCCTCCTGTCTGTATCTGAGAGCTGTTGGCTATATGACCCTGTTCTGATACCCTCCTCTCTGTATCTGAGAGCTGTTGGCTATATGACCCTGTTCTGATACCCTCCTGTGAGAGCTGTTGGCTATATGACCCTGTTCTGGTCCATAACCTCATCATGTACCCTCCTCTCAGAGCTGTTGGCTATATGACCCTGTTCTGGTACCCTCCTGTCTGTATCTGAGAGCTGTTGGCTATATGACCCTGTTCTGATACCCTCCTCTCAGAGCTGTTGGCTATATGACCCTGTTCTGATACCCTCCTCTCTGTATCTGAGAGCTGTTGGCTATATGACCCTGTTCTGGTCCATAACCTCATCATGTACCCTCCTCTCAGAGCTGTTGGCTATATGACCCTGTTCTGGTACCCTCCTGTCTGTATCTGAGAGCTGTTGGCTATATGACCCTGTTCTGATACCCTCCTCTCTGTATCTGAGAGCTGTTGGCTATATGACCCTGTTCTGATACCCTCCTCTCTGTATCTGAGAGCTGTTGGCTATATGACCCTGTTCTGGTACCCTCCTGTCTGTATCTGAGAGCTGTTGGCTATATGACCCTGTTCTGATACCCTCCTGTCTGTATCTGAGAGCTGTTGGCTATATGACCCTGTTCTGGTCCATAACCTCATCATGTACCCTCCTCTGAGGGCTATATGACCCTGTTCTGGTCCATAACCTCATCATGTACCCTCCTCTCAGAGCTGTTGGCTATATGACCCTGTTCTGGTCCATAACCTCATCATGTACCCTCCTCTCAGAGCTGTTGGCTATATGACCCTGTTCTGGTCCTTACCCTCATCATGTACCCTCCTCTCAGAGCTGTTGGCTATATGACCCTGTTCTGGTCCATAACCTCATCATGTACCCTCCTCTCAGAGCTGTTGGCTATATGACCCTGTTCTGGTCCATAACCTCATCATGTACCCCCCTCTCAGAGCTGTTGGCTATATGACCCTGTTCTGGTCCATAACCTCATCATGTACCCTCCTCTCAGAGCTGTTGGCTATATGACCCTGTTCTGGTACCCTCCTGTCTGTATCTGAGAGCTGTTGGTTATATGACCCTGTTCTGATACCCTCCTGTCTGTATCTGAGAGCTGTTGGCTATATGACCCTGTTCTGGTCCATAACCTCATCATGTACCCTCCTCTGAGGGCTATATGACCCTGTTCTGGTCCATAACCTCATCATGTACCCTCCTCTCAGAGCTGTTGGCTATATGACCCTGTTCTGGTCCATAACCTCATCATGAACCCTCCTCTGAGGGCTATATGATTCTGTTCTGGTCCATAACCTCATCATGTACCCTCCTCTCTGTATCTGAGAGCTTTTGGCTATATGACCCTGTTCTGGTCTATAACCTCATCATGTACCCTCCTCTCAGAGCTGTTGGCTATATGACCCTGTTCTGGTCCATAACCTCATCATGTACCCTCCTCTCAGAGCTGTTGGCTATATGACCCTGTTCTGGTCCTTACCCTCATCATGTACCCTCCTCTCAGAGCTGTTGGCTATATGACCCTGTTCTGGTCCATAACCTCATCATGTACCCTCCTCTCAGAGCTGTTGGCTATATGACCCTGTTCTGGTCCATAACCTCATCATGTACCCCCCTCTCAGAGCTGTTGGCTATATGACCCTGTTCTGGTCCATAACCTCATCATGTACCCTCCTCTGAGGGCTATATGATTCTGTTCTGGTCCATAACCTCATCATGTACCCTCCTCTCTGTATCTGAGAGCTGTTGGCTATATGACCCTGTTCTGGTCTATAACCTCATCATGTACCCTCCTCTCAGAGCTGTTGGCTATATGACCCTGTTCTGGTCCATAACCTCATCATGTACCCTCCTCTCAGAGCTGTTGGCTATATGACCCTGTTCTGGTCCATAACCTCATCATGTACCCTCCTCTCAGAGCTGTTGGCTATATGACCCTGTTCTGGTCCATAACCTCATCATGTACCCTCCTCTCAGAGCTGTTGGCTATATGATCCTGTTCTGAGTCCATAACCTCATCATGTACCCTCCTCTCAGAGCTGTTGGCTATATGACCCTGTTCTGGTCCATAACCTCATCATGTACCCTCCTCTCCAGAGCTGTTGGCTATATGATCCTGTTCTGTCCATAACCTCATCATGTACCCTCCTCCTCAGAGGGCTGAGTTCTGGCTATATGACCCTGTTCTGGTCCATAACCTCATCATGTACCCTCCTCTCAGAGCTGATGGCTATATGACCCTGTTCTGGTCCATAACCTCATCATGTACCCTCCTCTCAGAGCTGATGGCTATATGACCCTGTTCTGGTCCATAACCTCATCATGTACCCTCCTCCTCTGAGGCTATATGACCCTGTTCTGGTCCATAACCTCATCATGTACCCTCCTCCTCTGAGGGCTATATGACCCTGTTCTGGGTCCATAACCTCATCATGTACCCTCCTCCTCTGAGGGCTATATGACCCTGTTCTGGTCCATAACCTCATCATGTACCCCATCCTCTCAGAGCTGTTGGCTATATGACCCTGTTCTGGTCCATAACCTCATCATGTACCCCTCCTCTCAGAGCTGTTGGAGCTATATGACCCTGTTCTGGTCCATAACCTCATCATGTACCTCCTCCTCTATATGACCCTGTTCTGGTCCATAACCTCATCATGTACCTCCTCTGAGCTATATGACCCTTCTGTCCATAACTGGTCCTCCTCTGAGGGCTAACCTCAACCTCATCATGTACCCTCCTCTCAGAGCTGTTGGCTATATGACTGTTCTGGTCCATAACCTCATCATGTACCCTCCTCAGAGCTGTATCTGAGCTAAATATGAGCCCTATAAGTTCTGGTCCCTCCTCCTCTGAGGGCTAATGACCTCTGGTCCATAACATCATGTACCCTCCTCTC
>NW_027040348.1:0-43025 GCF_034236695.1 Oncorhynchus nerka
ACACACACACCTGTTCTCTATACTAACATACACACACACACACCTGTTCTCTATACTAACCTACACACACACACACACACCTGTTCTCTATACTACCCCTACACACACACACACACCTGTTCTCTATACTAACATACACACACACACACCTGTTCTCTATACTACCCCTTACACACACACTCGTTCTCTATACTAACATACACACACACACCTGTTCTCTATACTAACACACACACACCTGTTCTCTATACTACCCCTACACACACACACACACACCTGTTCTCTATACCCACACACACACACACACACACAAGCCACCTGGACTCAGTAAATCACCAATGGGACGTGTTCGTCTGTTCGGCAGAGACCCAGCAGTTCAGATGTTTCTAGATGTAATCAGCAGCTTGTGGAAGGACTAGATTCTGCATGGACACATTTTGTAATACAGTATTGAGAAGTCTCCTGTATACAGTATTGAGAAGTCTCCTTTGTACAGTATTGAGAAGTCTCCTTTGTACAGTATTGAGAAGTCTCCTGTATACAGTATTGAGAAGTCTCCTGTATTGACTCCTGTATAGTATTGAGAAGTCTCCTTTGTACAGTATTGAGAAGCTCCTTTGTATTGAGAAGTCTCCTGTATACAGTATTGAGAAGTCTCCTTTGTACAGTATTGAGAAGTCTCCTGTATACAGTATTGAGAAGTCTCCTTTGTACAGTATTGAGAAGTCTCTGTATACACTATTGAGAAGTCTCCTTGTACAGTATTGAGAAGTCTCCTGTATACAGTATTGAGAAGTATCCTGTATACAGTATTGAGAAGTCTCCTGTATACAGTATTGAGAAGTCTCCTTTATACAGTATTGAGAAGTCTCCTGTGTACAGTATTGAGAAGTCTCCTTTGTACAGTATTGAGAAGTCTCCTTTGTACAGTATTGAGAAGTCTCCTGTATACAGTATTGAGAAGTCTCCTTTGTACAGTATTGAGAAGTCTCCTGTATACAGTATTGAGAAGTCTCCTTTGTACAGTATTGAGAAGTCTCCTGTGTACACTATTGAGAAGTCTCCTTTGTACAGTATTGAGAAGTATCCTGTATACAGTATTGAGAAGTCTCCTGTGTACACTATTGAGAACTCTCCTTTGTACAGTATTGAGAAGACTCCTGTATACACTATTGAGAAGTCTCCTTTGTACAGTATTGAGAAGTCTCCTGTGTACAGTATTGAGAAGTCTCCTTTGTACAGTATATGCAGATGTTAAATATACTTTTTCCTTTTCTGTCTTTAATTTAGTGTTGTTGTGCTTTAACACCTCAGCTATTTGTCCTGATTCTGTTTATATCCCTGATCTCACCAACAAACACAAAACATGATCCATATCATGTCTTCATGAAGCGAGAACCTGAAGATGTTTCCCTGAATGTGAGTTCTGCAGCGTCTTTCACACGAAGAAGCAGAACTCCTGCTATAACAACACTACTCCCACTGGAATCAGAGAAACAGACTCCAGCGTGCCTCTCATTACCACTTCAGAGAGACAGGAGACTGGGCTTACTGAGCAGAGAGAGAGACTGACTGAGCAGAGACTGGAGACTGGGCTCACTGAGCAGAGAGAGAGACAGGAGACTGGGCTTACTGAGCAGAGAGAGAGACAGGAGACTGGGCTCACTGAGCAGAGAGAGAGAGACAGGAGAGACTGGGCTCACTGAGCAGAGAGAGAGAGACAGGAGACTGGGCTCACTGAGCAGAGACTGGGCTCTGAGAGAGACAGGAGACTGGGCTCACTGAGCAGAGAGAGAGAGACAGGAGACTGGGCTTACTGAGCAGAGAGAGAGAGACAGGAGACTGGGCTCACTGAGCAGAGAGAGAGAGACAGGAGACTGGGCTTACTGAGCAGAGAGAGAGAGACAGGAGACTGGGCTTACTGAGCAGAGAGAGAGAGAGACAGGAGACTGGGCTCACTGAGCAGAGAGAGACAGGAGACTGGGCTCACTGATCAGAGAGAGAGAGACAGGAGACTGGGCTCACTGATCAGAGAGAGAGACAGGAGACTGGGCTTACTGAGCAGAGAGAGAGACAGGAGACTGGGCTTACTGAGGAGAGAGAGAGAGAGAGACAGGAGACTGGGCTCACTGAGGAGAGAGACAGGAGACTGGGCTCACTGAGGAGAGAGAGAGAGAGACAGGAGACTGGGCTCACTGAGGAGAGAGAGAGAGACAGGAGACTGGGCTCACTGAGGAGAGAGAGAGAGAGACAGGAGACTGGGCTCACTGAGCAGAGAGAGAGAGACAGGAGACTGGGCTCACTGAGGAGAGAGAGAGAGAGACAGGAGGAGAGAGAGAGAGACTGGGCTCACTGAGGAGAGAGAGACAGGAGACTGGGCTCACTGAGGAGAGAGAGAGAGAGAGACAGGAGACTGGGCTCACTGAGGAGAGAGACAGGAGACTGGGCTCACTGAGGAGAGAGAGAGAGAGACAGGAGACTGGGCTCACTGAGGAGAGAGAGAGAGAGAGAGAGGAGACTGGGCTCACTGAGGAGAGAGAGAGACAGGAGACTGGGCTCACTGAGGAGAGAGACAGGAGACTGGGCTCACTGAGGAGAGAGAGACAGGAGACTGGGCTCACTGAGGAGAGAGAGAGAGACAGGAGACTGGGCTCACTGAGGAGAGAGAGAGGGACAGGAGACTGGGCCCATGAGGAGAGAGAGAGAGAGACAGGAGACTGGGCTCACTTAGGAGAGAGAGAGAGACAGGAGACTGGGCTCACTGAGGAGAGAGAGAGAGACAGGAGACTGGGCTCATTGAGGAGAGAGAGACAGAGGAGACTGGGCTCACTGAGCAGAGAGAGAGGGACAGAAGACTGGGCTCACTGAGGAGAGAGAGAGAGAGAGAGACAGGAGACTGGGCTCACTGAGGAGAGAGAGAGAGACAGGAGACTGGGCTCACTGAGGAGAGAGAGAGAGACAGGAGACTGGGCTCACTGATCAGAGAGAGAGACAGGAGACTGGGCTCACTGAGGAGAGAGAGAGAGACAGGAGACTGGGCTCACTGAGGAGACAGAGAGAGAGAGAGACAGGAGACTGGGCTCACTGAGGAGAGAGAGAGAGACAGGAGACTGGGCTCACTGAGGAGAGAGAGAGAGAGACAGGAGACTGGGCTCACTGAGGAGAGAGAGAGAGAGAGACAGGAGACTGGGCTCACTGAGGAGAGAGAGACAGGAGACTGGGCTCACTGAGCAGAGAGAGAGAGACAGGAGACTGGGCTCACTGATCAGAGAGAGAGACAGGAGACTGGGCTTACTGAGCAGAGAGAGAGAGACAGGAGACTGGGCTCACTGAGCAGAGAGAGAGAGAGACAGGAGACTGGGCTCACTGAGGAGAGAGACAGGAGACTGGGCTTACTGAGCAGAGAGAGAGAGACAGGAGACTGGGCTCACTGAGGAGAGAGAGAGAGAGAGACAGGAGACTGGGCTCACTGAGGAGAGAGAGAGAGACAGGAGACTGGGCTCACTGAGGAGAGAGAGAGAGAGAGAGAGAGAGACAGGCAGAGAGAATGCAGCTCACAGCTGGGGAGTGGTGAATGGCTTCCCCTCTCTTTCCTCCCTCTCCTGGTTCTCTCTCTTTCCTCCCTCTCCCGGTTCTCTCTCTTTCCTCCCTCTCCTGGTTCTCTCTCTTTCCTCCCTCTCCTGGTTCTCTCTCTTTCCTCCCTCTCCTGGTTCTCTCTCTCTTTCCTCCCTCTCCTGGTTCTCTCTCTCTTTCCTCCCTCTCCCGGTTCTCTCTCTCCTCCCTCTCCTGGTTCTCCTCTCTTTCCTCCCTCTCTGGTTCTCTCTCTTTCCTCCCTCTCCGGTTCTCCCTCTTTCCTCCCTCTCCTGGTTAACTCCTTCTCCCTCTCCCGGTTCTCTCTCTTTCCTCCCTCTCCCGGTTCACTCTCCTTTCCTCCTCTCTTTCCTCCCTCTCCTGGTTCTCTCTCTTTCCTCCCTCTCCCGGTTCTCTCTCTTTCCTCCCTCTCTCCTGGTTCTCTCTCTTTCCTCCCTCTCCTGGTTCTCTCTCTCTTTCCTCCCTCTCCTGGTTCTCTCTCTTTCCTCCCTCTCCCGGTTCTCTCTGGTTCTCTCTCTTTCCTCCCTCTCCCGGTTCTCTCTCTTTCCTCCCTCTCCCGGTTCTCTCTCTTTCCTCCCTCTCCTGGTTCTCTCTCTTTCCTCCCTCTCCTGGTTCTCTCTCTTTCCTCCCTCTCCCGGTTCTCTCTCTCCCTCCCTCTCCTGAACTGGGTTCTCTCTTTTCCTCCCTTCCCCGGATCTCTCTCTTTCCTCCCCTCTCCCTGGTTCTCTCTACTCCTCCTCACTCTTTCCTCCCTCTCCCGGTTCTCTCTCTTTCCTCCCTCTCTGGTTCTCTCTCTTTCCTCCCTCTCCGAACTCTTTTTCCTCCCTCTCCTGGTTCTCTCTCTTTCCTCCCTCTCCCGGATCTCTCCCACTCCCTCTCCTGGTTCTCTCTCTTTCCTCCCTCTCCTGGTTCTCTCTCTCTTTCCTCCCTCTCTTGGTTCTCTCTCTCATCTGTTGTGGTTCTCTACTCACCTCCCTCTCCTGGTTCTCTTTCCTCCTCTCCTGGACAGGAACTGGGTTCACAGAAAGAGAGAGAGAGAAAGAGGGTTCTCTCTCTCCTCCCTCTCCCGGAAAGAGAGAGCCTCCCTCTCCCGGAAAGGAGACTGGGTTCTCTCTCTTTCCTACCTCCTGGTTCTCTCTCTTTCCTCCCTCTCCTGACTGGGGGAGGAAAGACAGATGAATGGGAAATGTTTACCTTTCCAGATTGCCCTCTCACTGAATCCTCCCAGACACCTTCTGAGAGAGAAGGAGACTGGGCCCTCAATCTCAACCACTCCCCATCTGTTGTGTAAATACACACCTCCGAAGATGAGGACATTATGCAGAGAAGAGAGAGAGACAGAACGAGAGAGAGAAATGAGAGGGAGGAAAGAGAGAGAGAAAGGAGAGGGAGGAAAGAGAGAGAGAAAAAGGAGAATCTTGTAATTTTCTTCTTCTTCTGAGCTCGGGTAAACAAAGAAATTAAAATAATTCTGCTCGAGACAATGAAGTGGTTTATAAACCTTCTAACTCAACACGTGCATTTCTGATTCAGAGTTTGTTGATTTCCAGCAGGTTTTTAATTAAAGGGATTTGGGCCCACGTGGAGTACAGGCCTTGAGTAAATGTAAGCCTTGATAGGTGTAAAATGTGTGAATAGTGAACACACAAATAACAAAATGCACCCCCCCCAGGAAATCTGTCCCAACCCGACACTATGCCCTAGCTAGGGGTTGTTTTGAGAATGGGAATGGGAGTGTGTGTGTGTGTGTGTGTGTGTGTGTGTGTGTTTGTAAAGATGTGAGAAGTTCAACACTGTGGTGATGGTGTTGTCGTTTGAAATCTGTTTCTCTCAGGATTAAGTTGAATTTACCCAACAGTTTTTTGGACTAAAATGTTTTGTATGTCGATAAATACAGTAATACAGTTTATCTCAGGATCACAGCTCAGTGTGGTCAGATATGACCAGTTTAATGGTCTTATAAACTGAAATCAGGTGTTTTTATAGGTAGATATGACTAGTTTAATGGTTTTATAGGTAGATGTGACTAGTTTAATGGTTTTATAGGTAGATATGACTAGTTTAATGGTTTTATAGGTAGATATGACTAGTTTAATGGTTTTATAGGTAGATATGACTAGTTTAATGGTGTTATAGGTAGATATGACTAGTTTAATGGTTTTATAAATGACTGAATGGTTTTATAGGTAGATATGTTTTAATGGTTTTAGGTAGATATGACTAGTTTAATGGTTTTATAGGTAGATATGACTAGTTTAATGGTTTTATAGGTAGATATGACTAGTTTAATGGTTTTATAGGTAGATATGACTAGTTTAATGGTTTTATAGGTAGATATGACTAGTTTAATGGGTGTTATAGATAGATATGACTAGTTTGGTTTTATAAACTGTGGTGGTTTTATAGGTAGATATGACTAGTTTAATGGTTTTATAGGTGATGTGATCTAGTTTAATGGTTTTATAGGTAGATATGACTAGTTTAATGGTTTTATAGGTAGATATGACTAGTTTAATGGTTTTATAGGTAGATATGACTAGTTTAATGGTTTTATAGGTAGATATGACTAGTTTAATGGTTTTATAGGTAGATATGACTAGTTTAATGGTTTTATAGGTAGATATGACTAGTTTAATGGTTTTATAAACTGAAATCAGGTGGTTTTATAGATATGACTAGTTTAATGGTTTTATAGGTAGATATGACTAGTTTAATGGTTTTATAGGTAGATATGACTAGTTTAATGGTGTTATAGGTAGATATGACTAGTTTAATGGTTTTATAGGTAGATATGACTAGATATGACTAGTTTAATGGTTTTATAGGTAGATATGACTAGTTTAATGGTTTATAGGTAGATATGACTAGTTTAATGGTTTTATAGGTAGATATGACTAGTTTAATGGTTTTATAGGTAGATATGACTAGTTTAATGGTTTTATAGGTAGATGTGACTAGTTTAATGGTTTTATAGGTAGATATGACTAGTTTAATGGTTTTATAGGTAGATGTGACTAGTTTAAGGTAGATGTGTTTAGTTTAATGGTTTTATAGGTAGATGTGACTAGTTTAATGGTTTTATAGGTAGATATGACTAGTTTAATGGTTTTATAGGTAGATATGACTAGTTTAATGGTTTTATAGGTAGATATGACTAGTTTAATGGTTTTATAGGTTTTAGATATGACTAGTTTAATGGTTTTATAGGTAGATATGACTAGTTTAATGGTTTTATAGGTAGATATGACTAGTTTAATGGTTTTATAGGTAGATGTGACTAGTTTAATGGTTTTATAGGTAGATATGACTAGTTTAATGGTGTTATAGGTAGATATGACTAGTTTAATGGTTTTATAAACTGAAATCAGGTGGTTTTATAGGTAGATATGACTAGTTTAATGGTTTTATAGGTAGATGTGACTAGTTTAATGGTTTTATAGGTAGATATGACTAGTTTAATGGTTTTATAGGTAGATATGACTAGTTTAATGGTTTTATAGGTAGATATGACTAGTTTAATGGTTTTATAGGTAGATATGACTAGTTTAATGGTGTTATAGGTAGATATGACCAGTTTAATGGTTTTATAAACTGAAATCAGGTGTTTTTATAGGTAGATATGACTAGTTTAATGGTTTCATAGGTAGATATGACTATTTTAATGGTTTTATAGGTAGATATGACTAGTTTAATGGTGTTATAAACTGAAATCAGGTGTTTTTATAGGTAGATATGACCAGTTTAATGGTTTTATAGGTAGATATGACCAGTTTAATGGTTTTATAGGTAGATATGACCAGTTTAATGGTTTTATAAACTGAAATCAGGTGTTTTTATAGGTAGATATGACTAGTTTAATGGTTTCATAGGTAGATATGACTAGTTTAATGGTTTTATAGGTAGATATGACTAGTTTAATGGTTTTATAGGTAGATATGACTAGTTTAATGGTTTTATAGGTAGATATGACTAGTTTAATGGTTTTATAGGTAGATATGACTAGTTTAATGGTTTTATAGGTAGATATGACTAGTTTAATGGTGTTATAGGTAGATGTGACTAGTTTAATGGTTTTATAGGTAGATGTGACTAGTTTAATGGTTTTATAAACTGAAATCAGGTGTTTTTATAGGTAGATTGACTAGTTTAATATAGGTAGATGTGACTAGTTTAATGGTTTTATGAAATCAGGTAGATATGACTAGTTTAATGGTTTTATAGGTAGATGTGACTAGTTTAATGGTTTTATAGGTAGATGGTTTTATAGACTAGTTTAATGGTTTTATAGGTAGATATGACTAGTTTAATGGTTTTATAGGTAGATATGACTAGTTTAATGGTTTTATAGGTAGATATGACTAGTTTAATGGTTTTATAGGTAGATGTGACTAGTTTAATGGTTTTATAGGTAGATATGACTAGTTTAATGGTTTTATAGGTAGATAAGTGACTAGTTTAATGGTTTTATAGGTAGATGTGACTAGTTTAATGGTTTTATAGTTATAGGTAGATATGACTAGTTTAATGGTTTTATAGGTAGATGTGACTAGTTTAATGGTTTTATAGGTAGATGTGACTAGTTTAATGGTTTTATAGGTAGATATGACTAGTTTAATGGTTTTATAGGTAGATATGACTAGTTTAATGGTTTTATAAACTGAAATCAGGTTTTTTTTATAGGTAGATATGACTAGTTTAATGGTTTTATGACTAGTTTAATGGTGTTTTTATAGGTAGATGTGACTAGTTTAATGGTTTTATAGGTAGATGTGACTAGTTTAATGGTTTTATAGGTAGATATGACTAGTTTAATGGTTTTATAGGTAGATATGACTAGTTTAATGGTTTTATAGGTAGATATGACTAGTTTAATGGTGTTATAGGTAGATATGACTAGTTTAATGGTTTTATAAACTGAAATCAGGTGGTTTTAGATAGACTAGTTTAATGATATAGATATGACTAGTTTAATGGTTTTATAGGTAGATATGACTAGTTTAATGGTTTTATAGGTAGATATGACTAGTTTAATGGTTTTATAGGTAGATATGACTAGTTTAATGGTTTTATAGGTAGATATGACTAGTTTAATGGTTTTATAAACTGAAATCAGGTGTTTTTATAGGTAGATATGACTAGTTTAATGGTTTTATAGGTAGATATGACTAGTTTAATGGTTTTATAGGTAGATATGACTAGTTTAATGGTTTTATAGGTAGATATGACTAGTTTAATGGTTTTATAGGTTTTAGTTTAATGGTTTTATAGGTAGATGTGACTAGTTTAATGGTTTTATAGGTAGATATGACTAGTTTAATGGTTTTATAGATCTAGTTTAAATCAGGTGTTTTTTTATAGGTAGATATGACTAGTTTAATGGTTTTATAGGTAGATATGACTAGTTTAATGGTTTTATAGGTAGATATGACTAGTTTAATGGTTTTATAGGTAGATATGACTAGTTTAATGGTTTTATAGACTGAAATAGGTGTTTTTATAGGTAGATATGACTAGTTTAATGGTTTTATAGGTAGATATGACTAGTTTAATGGTTTTATAGGTAGATATGACTAGTTTAATGGTTTTATAGGTAGATATGACTAGTTTAATGGTTTTATAGGTAGATATGACTAGTTTAATGGTTTTATAGGTAGATATGACTAGTTTAATGGTTTTATAGGTAGATATGACTAGTTTAATGGTTTTATAAACTGGAATAGATAGGTAGATATGACTAGTTTAATGGTTTTATAGGTAGATATGACTAGTTTAATGGTTTTATAGGTAGATATGACTAGTTTAATGGTTTTATAGGTAGATATGACTAGTTTAATGGTTTTATAGGTAGATATGACTAGTTTAATGGTTTTATAGGTAGATATGACTAGTTTAATGGTTTTATAGGTAGATATGACTAGTTTAATGGTTTTATAAACTGAAATCAGGTGTTTTTATAGGTAGATATGACTAGTTTAATGGTTTTATAGGTAGATATGACTAGTTTAATGGTTTTATAGGTAGATATGACTAGTTTAATGGTTTTATAAACTGAAATCAGGTGTTTTTATAGGTAGATATGACTAGTTTAATGGTTTTATAAACTGAAATCAGGTGGTTTTATAGGTAGATATGACTAGTTTAATGGTTTTATAGGTAGATATGACTAGTTTAATGGTTTTATAGGTAGATATGACTAGTTTAATGGTTTTATAGGTAGATATGACTAGTTTAATGGTTTATAGGTAGATGTGACTAGTTTAATGGTTTTATAGGTAGATATGACTAGTTTAATGGTTTTATAGGTAGATATGACTAGTTTAATGGTTTTATAGGTAGATATGACTAGTTTAATGGTTTTATAGGTAGATATGACTAGTTTAATGGTGTTATAGGTAGATGTGACTAGTTTAATGGTTTTATAGGTAGATATGACTAGTTTAATGGTTTTATAGGTAGATATGACTAGTTTAATGGTTTTATAATCTGAAATCAGGTGTTTTTATAGGTAGATATGACTAGTTTAATGGTTTTATAGGTAGATATGACTAGTTTAATGGTTTTATAGGTAGATATGACTAGTTTAATGGTTTTATAGGTAGATATGACTAGTTTAATGGTTTTATAGGTAGATATGACTAGTTTAATGGTTTTATAGGTAGATATGACTAGTTTAATGGTTTTATAGGTAGATATGACTAGTTTAATGGTTTTATAGGTAGATATGACTAGTTTAATGGTTTTATAGGTAGATATGACTAGTTTAATGGTTTTATAAACTGGGTGTTTTTATAGGTAGATATGACTAGTTTAATGGTTTTATAGGTAGATATGACTAGTTTAATGGTTTTATAGGTAGATATGACTAGTTTAATGGTTTTATAGGTAGATATGACTAGTTTAATGGTTTTATAGGTAGATGTGACTAGTTTAATGGTTTTATAGGTAGATATGACTAGTTTAATGGTTTTATAGGTAGATATGACTAGTTTAATGGTTTTATAAACTGGAATAGATAGGTAGATATGACTAGTTTAATGGTTTTATAGGTAGATATGACTAGTTTAATGGTTTTATAGGTAGATATGACCAGTTTAATGGTGTTATAGGTAGATATGACTAGTTTAATGGTTTTATAGGTAGATATGACTAGTTTAATGGTTTCATAGGTAGATATGACTAGTTTAATGGTTTTATAGGTAGATATGACTAGTTTAATGGTTTTATAAACTGAAATCAGGTGGTTTTATAGGTAGATATGACTAGTTTAATGGTTTTATAAACTGAAATCAGGTGGTTTTATAGGTAGATGTGACTAGTTTAATGGTTTTATAGGTAGATATGACTAGTTTAATGGTTTTATAGGTAGATATGACTAGTTTAATGGTGTTATAGGTAGATGTGACTAGTTTAATGGTTTTATAGGTAGATATGACTAGTTTAATGGTTTTATAGGTAGATATGACTAGTTTAATGGTTTTATAGGTAGATATGACTAGTTTAATGGTTTTATAGGTAGATGTGACTAGTTTAATGGTTTTATAGGTAGATGTGACTAGTTTAATTTTATAGGTAGAATGGTTAATTATAGGTAGATATGACTAGTTTAATGGTTTTATAGGTAGATGTGACCAGTTTAATGGTTTTATAATCTGAAATCAGGTGTTTTTATAGGTAGATATGACTAGTTTAATGGTTTTATAGGTAGATATGACTAGTTTAATGGTTTTATAGGTAGATATGACTAGTTTAATGGTTTTATAGGTAGATATGACTAGTTTAATGGTTTTATAGGTAGATATGACTAGTTTAATGGTTTTATAGGTAGATATGACTAGTTTAATGGTTTTATAGGTAGATGTGACTAGTTTAATGGTTTTATAGGTAGATGTGACTAGTTTAATGGTTTTATAAACTGAAATCAGGTGTTTTTATAGGTAGATATGACTAGTTTAATGGTTTTATAGGTAGATATGACTAGTTTAATGGTTTTATAAACTGAAATCAGGTGTTTTTATAGGTAGATGTGACTAGTTTAATGGTTTTATAGGTAGATATGACTAGTTTAATGGTTTTATAGGTAGATATGACTAGTTTAATGGTTTTATAAACTGGAATCAGGTGTTTTTATAGGTAGATATGACTAGTTTAATGGTTTTATATAATCTGACTAGGGTGGATATAGTTTTATAGGTAGATATGACTAGTTTAATGGTTTTATAGGTAGATATGACTAGTTTAATGGTTTTATAGGTAGATATGACTAGTTTAATGGTTTTATAGGTAGATATGACTAGTTTAATGGTGTTATAGGTAGATGTGACTAGTTTAATGGTTTTATAGGTAGATGTGACTAGTTTAATGGTTTTATAGGTAGATATGACTAGTTTAATGGTTTTATAGGTAGATATGACTAGTTTAATGGTTTTATAGGTAGATGTGACTAGTTTAATGGTTTTATAGGTAGATATGACCAGTTTAATGGTTTTATAGGTAGATATGACTAGTTTAATGGTTTTATAAACTGAAATCAGGTGTTTTTATAGGTAGATATGACTAGTTTAATGGTTTTATAGGTAGATATGACTAGTTTAATGGTTTTATAGGTAGATATGACTAGTTTAATGGTTTTATAGGTATAATGGTTTTATAGGTAGATATGACTAGTTTAATGGTTTTATAAACTGGAAATCAGGTTTTTTATAGGTAGATATGACTAGTTTAATGGTTTTATAGGTAGATATGACTAGTTTAATGGTTTTATAGGTAGATATGACTAGTTTAATGGTTTTATAATATGAAATAGTTTAATGGTTTTATAGGTAGATGTGACTAGTTTAATGGTTTTATAGGTAGATATGACTAGTTTAATGGTTTTATAGGTAGATATGACTAGTTTAATGGTTTTATAGGTAGATATGACTAGTTTAATGGTTTTATAATCTGACTAAATTGGGTTTTATAGGTAGATATGACTAGTTTAATGGTTTTATAAACTGAAATCAGTTTAATGGTTTTATAGGTAGATGTGACTAGTTTAATGGTTTTATAGGTTTAATGGTTTTATAGATATGACTAGTTTAATGGTTTTATAGGTAGATATGAATGGTTTTATAGTTTAATGGTTTTATAGGTAGATATGACTAGTTTAATGGTTTTATAGGTAGATATGACTAGTTTAATGGTTTTATAATCTGAAATCAGGTGGTTTTATAGGTAGATATGACTAGTTTAATGGTTTTATAGGTAGATATGACTAGTTTAATGGTTTTATAGGTAGATATGACCAGTTTAATGGTTTTATAGGTAGATATGACTAGTTTAATGGTTTTATAATCTGAAATCAGGTGGTTTTATAGGTAGATATGACTAGTTTAATGGTGTTATAGGTAGATGTGACTAGTTTAATGGTTTTATAGGTAGATATGACAAGTTTAATGGTTTTATAATCTGAAATCAGGTGGTTTTATAGGTAGATATGACTAGTTTAATGGTGTTATAGGTAGATGTGACTAGTTTAATGGTTTTATAGGTAGATATGACTAGTTTAATGGTTTTATAGGTAGATGTGACTAGTTTAATGGTTTTATAGGTAGATATGACTAGTTTAATGGTTTTATAGGTAGATATGACTAGTTTAATGGTGTTATAAACTGAAATCAGGTGGTTTTATAGGTAGATGTGACTAGTTTAATGGTTTTATAGGTAGATATGACTAGTTTAATGGTTTTATAGGTAGATATGACTAGTTTAATGGTTTTATGAAATCAGGTAGTTTTTATAGGTAGATGTGACTAGTTTAATGGTTTTATAGGTTATGACTAGTTTAATGGTTTTATAGGTAGATATGACTAGTTTAATGGTTTTATAGGTAGATATGACTAGTTTAATGGTTTTATAAACTGAAATCAGGTGGTTTTATAGGTAGATATGACTAGTTTAATGGTTTTATAGGTAGATGTGACTAGTTTAATGGTTTTATAGGTAGATATGACTAGTTTAATGGTTTTATAGGTAGATATGACTAGTTTAATGGTTTTATAAACTGGTAGATAGACTAGTTTAATGGTTTTATAGGTAGATATGACTAGTTTAATGGTTTTATAAACTGAAATCAGGTGGTTTTATAGGTAGATATGACTAGTTTAATGGTTTTATAGGTAGATATGACTAGTTTAATGGTTTTATAGGTAGATATGACTAGTTTAATGGTTTTATAGGTAGATATGACTAGTTTAATGGTTTTATAGGTAGATGTGACTAGTTTAATGGTGTTATAGGTAGATGTGACTAGTTTAATGGTTTTATAGGTAGATATGACCAGTTTAATGGTTTTATAAACTGAAATCAGGTGTTTTTATAGGTAGATATGACTAGTTTAATGGTTTTATAGGTAGATATGACTAGTTTAATGGTTTTATAGGTAGATATGACTAGTTTAATGGTTTTATAGGTAGATATGACTAGTTTAATGGTTTTATAGGTAGATATGACTAGTTTAATGGTTTTATAGGTAGATATGACTAGTTTAATGGTTTTATAGGTAGATATGACTAGTTTAATGGTTTTATAGGTAGATATGACTAGTTTAATGGTTTTATAGGTAGATATGACTAGTTTAATGGTTTTATAGGTAGATATAGGTAGATATGACTAGTTTAATGGTTTTATAGGTAGATATGACTAGTTTAATGGTTTTATAAACTGAAATCAGGTGTTTTTATAGGTAGATATGACTAGTTTAATGGTTTTATAGGTAGATATGACTAGTTTAATGGTTTTATAGGTAGATGTGACTAGTTTAATGGTTTTATAGGTAGATGTGACTAGTTTAATGGTGTTATAGGTAGATATGACTAGTTTAATGGTTTTATAGGTAGATATGACTAGTTTAATGGTGTTATAAACTGAAATCAGGTGTTTTTATAGGTAGATATGACTAGTTTAATGGTTTTATAGGTAGATATGACTAGTTTAATGGTTTTATAGGTAGATATGACTAGTTTAATGGTTTTATAGAAATCAGGTGTTTTTGGTTTTATAGGTAGATATGACTAGTTTAATGGTTTAATGAAAGTTTTTTATAGGTAGATATGACTAGTTTAATGGTTTTATAGGTAGATATGACTAGTTTAATGGTTTTGTAGGTAGATATGACTAGTTTAATGGTTTTATAGGTAGATATGACTAGTTTAATGGTTTTATAGGTAGATGTGACTAGTTTAATGGGTAGATATGACCAGTTTAATGGTTTTATAATCTGAAAGCAGGTGTTTTTATAGGTAGATGTGACTAGTTTACAGTTTCCTCAGAACCCTCAGATACGTGGGATCAAGTTTAATGGTTTTATAGGTAGATATGAAACACTTTTTATATCCACTGAAATGGTTTTATAAAGCTGACTGGTTGGTAGGTAGAAGGTGTTGTTGACAGTTCCCTCTGTATTCTGTCAGTATATCACACTCACAGTGACTAGACTACCACCTGATACCATGCTGCCCTGAACAGCTGGGTGTTTAATGTGGACCGTTTAATGGTTTTAGCTGATGAAGGCACCCTAGTTTAATGTGTACTACCTTAACACCCCCCCCCCTGGGAAACATTCTGTTACACATCCCAGATGGGCTTCATTAGGGTCCTCCAGGTCCTTCCGGATGACCTGTTTAATGCCTCCCTGCTCTGCCCTGCCAGCCACCTGTGTACTAGTTTAGGTTTTATTAGTTCTGGGGGTAGATATGACTGTGGATGGATGGTGTGGTTTATATTAACTAGTTTAATGGTTTTATAAACTGGAGATTAACTACCTTTAATGTGGCTGTGGATGGATGGTGTGGTGTATATTAGCTTTTAGCTAGATTACTAGCTTAATGGGGCTGTGGATGGATGGATGGTGTATATTAACTAGCTTTTAGATTAACTACCTTGTGGCTGTGGATGGATGGTGTGGTGTATATTAGCTAGTTTAATGGTTTTATAGGTAGATTACTAGCTCTGGGGCTGTGGATGGATGGATGGTGTTAATGGTAACTAGCTAGTTTATTAACTACCTCTGTGGCTGTGGATGGATGGTGGTGGTAGATATATAGCTTTTAGCTAGATTACTAGCTCTGGGGCTGTGGATGGATGGATGGTGTTTATATTAACTAGCTAGATTAACTACCTCTGGGGCTGTGGATGGATGGATGGTTTTTATATATTAACTAGCTAGATTAACTAGATCTGTTTAATGCTGTGGATGGATGGTGTGGTGTATATTAGATAGACTAGATAACTAGTTTTATAGGGGCTGTGGATGGATGGATGGATGGTTATATAGATAACTAGTTTAATGATAGGTAATGTACCTTTAATGGTTTTATGGTAGGCTGTTTAATGATGGATGGTGTTTTATATTAGACTAGTTTAGATAACTAGCTCTGGTTTTATAGCTGTGGATGGATGGATGGATGGATGGTGTATATGACTAGTTTAATGATAACTACCTCTGGGGCTGTGGATGGATGGATGGTGATATATTAGCTTTTAGCTAGATAACTAGTTTAATGGGGCTGTGGATGGATGGATGGTGTATATTAGCTAGCTAGATAACTAGCTTGGGGCTGTGGATGGATGGGTAGATATGGATGGGGTAGATGGATGGTGGATGGTTATTAGCTAGCTGAGATAATGGTCTGGGGCTGTGGATGGATGGATGGTGTATATTAGCTAGCTAGATAACTTGGGGCTGTGGATGGATGGATGGATGGTAGTTTATATTAGATATGACTAGTTTAATAGCTAGATAACTAGCTCTGGGGCTGTGGATGGTTTTAAACTGAAATCAGGTGGTTTTATAGTAGATATGACTAGTTTAATGGTTTTAGGTAGATATGACTAGATAACTAATGTTTTATTGGATGGATGGTGTTTTATATTAGCTAGTTTAATAGATAACTAGCTCTGGGGCTGTTGGATGGATGGATGGTGTATATTAGCCAGGATAACTACCTTTGGGGCTGTGGTTTATGGATGGATGGTGTTTAATGGTTTTATATTAGCTAGCTAATGGTTTTATAACTATGACTAGTTTAATGGTTGTGGATGGTGGATGGATGGTTTTATAGTATATTAGCTTAGCTAGATAACTACCTCTGGGGCTGTGGATGGATGGATGGATGGATGGTGTATATTAGCCAGCTAGATAACCAGCTCTGGGGCTGTGGATGGATGGATGGTGTATGACTTAGCTTTTAGCTAGATAACTAGCTCTGGGGCTATGGTATGGATGGATGGTGTAATTAATGCTTTTAGCTAGATAACTAGCTTAATGGGGCTATGGTATGGATGGATGGTAGATATACTAGTTTAATGGTAACTAGTTTAATGGGGCTGTGGATGGATATGGTTTATGGTTTTATAGGTAGATAGCCAGCTAGATAACTAGCTCTGGGGCTGTGGATGGATGGATGGTTTAATGGTGTTATAGGTTATGACTAGCTAGATAACTAGCTCTGGGGGTGTGGATGGATGGTGTTTTATATTAGCTAGCTTAGATAACTACCTCTGGGGCTGTGGATGGATGGATGGATGGTAGATATATTAGCCAGCTAGATAACTAGTTTAATGGGGCTGTGGATGGATGGATGGTGTTTTATATTAGCTAGCTTAGATAACTAGCTCTGGGGCTGTGGATGGATGGATGGTGTATATTAGCTTTTAGCTAGATAACTAGCTCTGGGATAGCTGTGACATTTAATGGTTTTATGGATGGATGGTGATATGACTATTAATGGTTTTATAGGTAGATAACTAGTTCTGGGGCTGTGGATGGATGGTGATGTGATATTAGGTTTTAGCTAGATAACTAGCTCTGGGGCTGTGGATGGATGGATGGTGTTATATTAGCTAGCTAATGATAACTAGCTCTGGGGCTGTGGATGGATGGTTTAATGGTGTATATTAACTAGGTAGATAACTAGCTCTGGGGCTGTGGATGGATGGTATATATTAACTTTTTAGGTAGATAACTAGCTCTGGGGCTGTTTAATGGATGGATGGTGTATATTAGCTAGCTTTAGATAAGATGTGACTAGCTCTGGGGCTGTTTAATGGATGGATGGATGGATGGTGTATATTAATGGTTTTATAGGTAGATAACTAGTTTAATGGGGCTGTGGATGGATGGTAGATATATTAGGTTTTAGCTAGATAACTTTAATGCTTTTATAGGTAGATGTGACTAGTTTATGGATGGAAGGTGTTTTTATATTAACTAGCTTAATGATAACTAGTTCTGGAGCTGTGGATGGATGGATGGTATATAGATATGACTAGCTAGATAGGTAACTAGTTTAATGGGATATGACTAGTTTAATGGTTTTATGGATGGATGGTGTATATAGATAGCTAGATAACTAGCTCTGGGGTTTTATAGGTAGATGGACTAGGATGGTTTTATATTAGCTAGACTAGTTTAATGGTAGCTAGTTTAATGGTGGTAGATATGACTAGGGTTTTATAGGTAATGGATGGATGGTTTTATATTAGATAGCTAGATAACTAGAATCTGGGGCTGGTGGATGGATGGATGGTGTATATTAGCTATAGGTAGATAACTAGCTCTGGGGCTTTTATAGGTGATGGAAATGGTTTTATAGGTATTAGACTAGTTTAATTTTTATAGCTAGAGGTAGATAACTAGTTGGGGCTGTGGATGGATGGATGGATGGTGTATATTAGCTTAGCTAGATAACTAGCTCTGGGGCTGTGGATGGATGGATGGATGGTGATATGACTAGTATTAGCTAGCTAGATAACTAGGTCTGGGGCTGTGGGATGGATGGATGGTGTATATTAGCTAGCTAGATAACTAGCTCTGGGGCTGTGGATGGATGGATGGATGGTATATTAGCCAGCTAGATAACTACCTCTGGGGCTGTGGTGGTATGGATGGATGGTGTATATTAGCTAGCTAGATAACTAGCTCTGGGGCTGTGGATGGATGGATGGATGGTAGTTTAATTAGCTAGCTAGATAACTACCTCTGGGGCTGTTTAATGGTTTTATAGGATGGATGGATGGATGGTGTTTTTATATTAGCCAGTTTAGATAACCAGCTCTGGGGCTGGTAGATGATGGATGGATGGTGTATATTAGCTAGTTTAGATAACTAGCTCTGGGGCTGTGGATGGATGGATGGTGTATATTAGCTAGCTAGATAACTAGCTCTGGGGCTGTGGATGGATGGATGGTGTATATTAGCTAGCTAGATAACTAGCTCTGGGGCTGTGGATGGATGGATGGATGGTGTATATTAGCCAGCTAGATAACTAGCTCTGGGGCTGTGGATGGATGGATGGATGGTGTATATTAGCCAGCTAGATAACTAGCTCTGGGGCTGTGGATGGATGGATGGATGGTGTATATTAGCTAGCTAGATAACTAGCTCTGGGGCTGTGGATGGATGGATGGATGGATGGTGTATATTAGCTAGCTAGATAACTAGCTCTGGGGCTGTGGATGGATGGATGGTGTATATTAGCTAGCTAGATAACTAGCTCTGGGGCTGTGGATGGATGGATGGATATTAGGCTAGATAACTAGCTCTGGGGCTGTGGATGGATGGATGGATGGTGTATATTAGCTAGCTAGATAACTAGCTCTGGGGCTGTGGATGGATGGATGGTGTATATTAGCTCTACCTCTGGGGCTGTGGATGGATGGATGGATGGTGTATATTAGCTAGCTAGATAACTACCTCTGGGGCTGTGGATGGATGGATGGATGGTGTATATTAGCTAGCTAGATAACTAGCTCTGGGGCTGTGGATGGATGGATGGTGTATATTAGCTAGCTAGATAACTAGCTCTGGGGCTGTGGATGGATGGATGGTGTATATTAGGCTAGATAACTAGCTCTGGGGCTGTGGATGGATGGATGTATATTAGCTAGCTAGATAACTACCTCTGGGGCTAGATAACTAGCTCTGGGGCTGTGGATGGATGGATGGTGTATATTAACTAGCTAGATAACTAGCTCTGGGGCTGTGGATGGATGGTATATATTAGCTAGCTAGATAACTAGCTCTGGGGCTGTGGATGGATGGATGGTGTATATTAGCTAGCTAGATAACTAGCTCTGGGGCTGTGGATGGATGGATGGATGGTGTATATTAGCTAGCTAGATAACTAGCTCTGGGGCTGTGGATGGATGGTGTATATTAGCTAGCTAGATAACTAGCTCTGGAGCTGTGGATGGATGGAAGGTGTATATTAACTAGCTAGATAACTAGCTCTGGAGCTGTGGATGGATGGATGGATGGTGTATATTAGCTAGCTAGATAACTAGCTCTGGAGCTGTGGATGGATGGAAGGTGTATATTAACTAGCTAGATAACTAGCTCTGGAGCTGTGGATGGATGGATGGATGGTGTATATTAGCTAGCTAGATAACTAGCTCTGGAGCTGTGGATGGATGGATGGATGGTGTATATTAGCTAGCTAGATAACTAGCTCTGGGGCTGTGGATGGATGGATGGTGTATATTAGCTAGCCTTGATCACTAGCTCTGGGGCTGTGGATGGATGGATGGTGTATATTAGCTAGCTAGATAACTAGCTCTGGAGCTGTGGATGGATGGATGGTGTATATTAGCTAGCTAGATAACTAGCTCTGGGGCTGTGGATGGATGGTGTATATTAGCTAGCTAGATAACTAGCTCTGGAGCTGTGGATGGATGGATGGTGTATATTAGCTAGCTAGATAACTAGCTCTGGGGCTGTGGATGGATGGATGGTGTATATTAGCCAGCTAGATAACTAGCTCTGGGGCTGTGGATGGATGGATGGTGTATATTAGCTAGCTAGATAACTAGCTCTGGGGCTGTGGATGGATGGATGGATGGTGTATATTAGCCAGCTAGATAACTACCTCTGTGGATGGATGGATGGATGGATGGTGTATATTAGCTAGCCTTGATCACTAGCTCTGGGGCTGTGGATGGATGGATGGTGTATATTAGCCAGCTAGATAACTAGCTCTGGGGCTGTGGATGGATGGATGGTGTATATTAGCTAGCTAGATAACTAGCTCTGGGGCTGTGGATGGATGGATGGATGGTGTATATTAGCTAGTTAGATAACTAGCTCTGGGGCTGTGGATGGATGGATGGATGGTGTATATTAGCCAGCTAGATAACTAGCTCTGGGGCTGTGGATGGATGAGTGGTGTATATTAGCTAGCTAGATAACTACCTCTGGGGCTGTGGATGGATGGATGGATGGTGTATATTAGCTAGCTAGATAACTAGCTCTGGGGCTGTGGATGGATGGTGTGGTGTATATTAGCTAGCTAGATAACTAGCTCTGGGGCTGTGGATGGATGGATGGTGTATATTAGCTAGCTAGATAACTAGCTCTGGGGCTGTGGATGGATGGATGGATGGTGTATATTAGCTAGCTAGATAACTAGTTCTGGGGCTGTGGATGGATGCTGTATATTAGCTAGCTAGATAACTAGCTCTGGGGCTGTGGATGGATGGATGGTGTATATTAGCTAGCTAGATAACTAGCTCTGGGGCTGTGGATGGATGGATGGTGTATATTAACTAGCTAGATAACTAGCTCTGGGGCTGTGGATGGATGGTATATATTAACTAGCTAGATAACTAGCTCTGGGGCTGTGGATGGATGGTGTATATTAGCTAGCTAGATAACTAGCTCTGGGGCTGTGGATGGATGGATGGATGGATGGTATATTAGCTAGCTAGATAACTAGCTCTGGGGCTGTGGATGGATGGTGTATATTAGCTAGCTAGATAACTAGCTCTGGAGCTGTGGATGGATGGAAGGTGTATATTAACTAGCTAGATAACTAGCTCTGGAGCTGTGGATGGATGGATGGATGGTGTATATTAGCTAGCTAGATAACTAGCTCTGGAGCTGTGGATGGATGGAAGGTGTATATTAACTAGCTAGATAACTAGCTCTGGAGCTGTGGATGGATGGATGGATGGTGTATATTAGCTAGCTAGATAACTAGCTCTGGAGCTGTGGATGGATGGATGGATGGTGTATATTAGCTAGCTAGATAACTAGCTCTGGGGCTGTGGATGGATGGATGGTGTATATTAGCTAGCTAGATCACTAGCTCTGGGGCTGTGGATGGATGGATGGTGTATATTAGCTAGCTAGATAACTAGCTCTGGAGCTGTGGATGGATGGATGGTGTATATTAGCTAGCTAGATAACTAGCTCTGGGGCTGTGGATGGATGGTGTATATTAGCTAGCTAGATAACTAGCTCTGGAGCTGTGGATGGATGGATGGTGTATATTAGCTAGCTAGATAACTAGCTCTGGGGCTGTGGATGGATGGATGGTGTATATTAGCCAGCTAGATAACTAGCTCTGGGGCTGTGGATGGATGGATGGTGTATATTAGCTAGCTAGATAACTAGCTCTGGGGCTGTGGATGGATGGATGGTGTATATTAGCTAGCTAGATAACTAGCTCTGGGGCTGTGGATGGATGGATGGATGGTGTATATTAGCTAGCTAGATAACTAGCTCTGGGGCTGTGGATGGATGGATGGTGTATATTAGCTAGCTAGATAACTAGCTCTGGGGCTGTGGATGGATGGATGGTGTATATTAGCTAGCTAGATAACTAGCTCTGGGGCTGTGGATGGATGGATGGTGTATATTAGCTAGCTAGATAACTAGCTCTGGGGCTGTGGATGGATGGATGGATGGTGTATATTAGCTAGCTAGATAACTAGCTCTGGGGCTGTGGATGGATGGATGGTGTATATTAGCTAGCTAGATAACTAGCTCTGGGGCTGTGGATGGATGGATGGATGGATGTATATTAGCTAGCTAGATAACTAGCTCTGGGGCTGTGGATGGATGGTGGTGTATATTAGCTAGCTAGATAACTAGCTCTGGGGCTGTGGATGGATGGATGGTGTATATTAGCTAGCTAGATAACTAGCTCTGGGGCTGTGGATGGATGGATGGTGTATATTAGCTAGCTAGATAACTAGCTCTGGGGCTGTGGATGGATGGATGGATGGTGTATATTAGCTAGCTAGATAACTAGTTATGGGGCTGTGGATGGATGCTGTATATTAGAGATAACTAGCTCTGGGGCTGTGGATGGATGGATGGTGGTATATTAGCTAGCTAGATAACTACCTCTGGGGCTGTGGATGGATGGATGGATGGATGGTGTATATTAGCTAGCTAGATAACTAGCTCTGGGGCTGTGGATGGATGGATGGTGTATATTAGCTAGCTAGATAACTAGCTCTGGGGCTGTGGATGGATCGATGGTGTATATTAGCTAGCTAGATAACTAGCTCTGGGGCTGTGGATGGATGGATGGTGTATATTAGCTAGCTAGATAACTAGCTCTGGGGCTGTGGATGGATGGATGGATGGTGTATATTAGCCAGCTAGATAACTAGCTCTGGGGCTGTGGATGGATGGATGGTGTATATTAGCTAGCTAGATAACTAGCTCTGGGGCTGTGGATGGATGGTGTGGTGTATATTAGCTAGCTAGATAACTAGCTCTGGGGCTGTGGATGGATGGATGGTGTATATAAGCTAGCTAGATAACTAGCTCTGGGGCTGTGGATGGATGGATGGTGTATATTAGCTAGCTAGATAACTAGCTCTGGGGCTGTGGATGGATGGATGGATGGTGTATATTAGCTAGCTAGATAACTAGTTCTGGGGCTGTGGATGGATGCTGTATATTAGCTAGCTAGATAACTAGCTCTGGGGCTGTGGATGGATGGATGGTGTATATTAGCTAGCTAGATAACTAGCTCTGGGGCTGTGGATGGATGGATGGTGTATATTAGCTAGCTAGATAACTAGCTCTGGGGCTGTGGATGGATGGATGGTGTATATTAGCTAGCTAGATAACTAGCTCTGGGGCTGTGGATGGATGGTGTATATTAGCTAGCTAGATAACTAGCTCTGGAGCTGTGGATGGATGGAAGGTGTATATTAACTAGCTAGATAACTAGCTCTGGAGCTGTGGATGGATGGATGGATGGTGTATATTAGCTAGCTAGATAACTAGCTGTGGATGGATGGATGGATGGAAGGTGTATATTAACTAGCTAGATAACTAGCTCTGGGGCTGTGGATGGATGGATGGTGTATATTAGCTAGCCTTGATCACTAGTTCTGGGGCTGTGGATGGATGGATGGTACCCTCCAAGAGGCCAGGCGGCCCACAGCCTGATGTAGTTGCATCTCTCCTCCCCCCTCGTCTCCCCCAGCGCCTCGTTCCTTTCGCTGTAACTGACAGATGAGTTGAGGAGCAGTAGTAGCAGGATCTCTGGGCTGCTTACCAGTTAGGAGGAGTGGAGCGTTGGCTTTGGCTGTAGCTGACAGATGAGTTAAGGAGCAGTAGCAGCAGGATCTCTGGGCTGCTTACCAGTTAGGAGGAGTGGAGCGCTGGCTTTGGCTGTAGCTGACAGATGAGTTGAGGAGCAGTAGCAGCAGGATCTCTGGGCTGCAGTTAGGAGGAGTGGAGCGCTGGCTTTGGCTGTCAGGCCTCTGTCTCTTTCTCTACTGCTGGGGTAATTATTTACCTAGACCCCACCCGGGCCCTCTCTCCTTCTCTCTCTCTTTCCCTCTCCCCCTCCCTCAGTATCTCCCTCCCTCCACCCTCTCTCTCTCCCCACACTCTCTCTCTCTCCCCACTCTCTCTCTATCTCCCCCAATCTCTCTGCCCCCCCCCCTCTCTCGCTCTCATTTATTCAGCCATTCATTTAATTAGCTATTAATATATTTATTCAGCCATTCATTCATTTATTCAGCATTTCATTAATTTATTCAGCCATTTATTTATTTATTCAGCCATTCATTTATTTATTCAGCCATTCATTAATTTATTCAGCCATTTATTCATTCATTCATTCAGCCATTCATTTATTTATTCAGCCATTCTACCATTCAGTAATTCATTTATTCATTTCATTCATTTATTCAGCCATTCTACCATTCAGTCATTCATTTATTCAGCCATTCATTCAGCATTTACCATTCAGTAATTTTTATTCAGCCATTTATTCAGCCATTCTACCATTCAGTAATTCATTTATTCAGCCATTCAGTAATTCATTTATTCAGCCATTCATTTAATTATCTATACCTTCATTTGTTCAGCCCTTCAGCCGTTCATTAATTTGTTGTCAGATTCACTCATACATAGTAGCAGTGAAAGGGTTATTGTTTCCTCTCTTGACCGTGTTGTTTTAAACATGGGTATTTTAAAGCAGTTCCCTGTAAAAGGCCCGTCTCAGCTTCACCATGGAAAAGACCACATGTAACGCCGGTCCTCCAACAAATGAACTTTGATTGCAGGTCCAGGCAAGTACATGTTACATGACGACACAGACATCTGTGTTGGGGGTATTCACTCTGATTCACACTGATTCACACTGATTCACTCTGATTCACTTATTCACTCTGATTCACTGATTCACTATGATTCACTATGATTCACTTATTCACCTTGATTCTCTTTGAATCAGAGTGAATCAGAATCAAAGTGAATAAGTGAATCAGAGTGACTCAAAATCAGAGTGAATAAGTGAATCAGAGTGAATCAGAATCACTTATTCACTCTGATTTTGAGTCACTCTGATTCACTTATTCACTCTGATTCACTGATTCACTCTTATTCTCTGATTCACTTTGATTCACTCTGATTCTCTGATACACTCTGATTCTCTGATTCACTCTGATTCACAGATTCACTCTGATTCACAGTGGTGGTGTAGAGCTGAGCTCACCACAGAGTAGCTCTCTCTCTAGCTCACTTCCCCCTCTCTCTCTCTCTAGCTCACTTCCCCCTCCCTCTCTCTCTAGCTCACTTCCCCCTCTCTCTCTCTCTAGCTCACTTCCCCCTCTCTCTCTCTAGCTCTCTTCCCTCTCTCTCTCTCTCTAGCTCCCCCTCTCTCTCTCTCTCTCTCTCTCTCTCTCTCTCTCTTCCCCCCCCTCTCTCTCTCTCTCTCTAGCTCACTTCCCCCTCTCTCTCTCTAGCTCACTTCCCCTCTCTCTCTCTCTAGCTCACTTCCCCCTCTCTCTCTCTCTAGCTCACTTCCCCCTCTCTCTCTCTAGCTCTCTTCCCCTCTCTCTCTCTAGCTCTCTTCCCCCTCTCTCTCTCTCTCTCTCTCTAGCTCTCTCCCCCCTCTCTCTCTCTCTCTCTCCCGCTCTCTTCCCCTCTCTCTCTCTCTTCCTCCTCTCTCTCTCTAGCTCACTTCCCCTCTCTCTCTCTAGCTCACTTCCCCCTCTCTCTCTCTAGCTCACTTCCCCCTCTCTCTCTCTAGCTCTCTTCCCCCTCTCTCTCTCTCTCTCTCTCTCTCTCTCTCTCTAGCTCCCCCCTCTCTCTCTCTCTCTCTTCTCTTCCCCTCTCTCTCTAGCTCACTTCCCCTCTCTCTCTCTTCTCTTCTCTTCCCCTCTCTCTCTCTAGCTCTCTTCCCCTCTCTCTCTCTAGCTCTCTTCCCCCTCTTCCCCCTCTCTCTCTCTAGCTCTCTTCCCCCTCTTCCCCCTCTCTCTCTCTTCCCCCTCTCTCTCTCTAGCTCTCTTCCCCCTCCCTCTCTCTCTCTCTCTCTCTTCCCTCTCTCTCTCTCTCTCTCTCTCTCTCTCTCTCTAGCTCTGTTCCCCCTCTCTCTCTCTAGCTCCCCCCTCTCTCTCTCTCTCTCTCTTCCCCCTCTCTCTCTCTAGCTCTGTTCCCCCTCTCTCTCTCTCTCTAGCCCCCTCTCTCTCTAGCTCCCCCTCTCTCTCTAGCTCCCCCTCTCTCTCTCTCTCTCTCTCTCTCTCTTCCCCCCTCTCTCTCTCTCTAGCTCTGTTCCCCCTCTCTCTCTCTCTCTAGCCCCCTCCTCTCTCTCTGTATGAGATAGAAAAGGCATAACCAGTGGGAGTGCAGGAAATGGCCACTAATAGCATCTGAACTAGCGATACATTCTGGAAGCTTCTGAGCTGGCCGACATATTTCCAAAGACCTCAGCAATCAGCCTGACAAGCTAACAATGCATCAAAGACACACAAAAAATGCTGTGGTCGACAGACAGACAGACAGACAGACAGACAGACAGACAGACAGACAGACAGACAGACAGACAGACAGACAGACAGACAGGAGGAACCTTTTTGTGTGATTCCAGACATGTAGCAAGATCCAATTCTGTCATTTCTCTTTATCTGTCTCTCTCTCCCGCTCTCTCTCTCTCCCGCTCTCTCTCTCTCTCGCCCTCTTTCTCTCTCCCTCCCCCTCTTTCTCTCACTCTCCCCCCTCTCTCTCTATTTCTCTCACTCTCCCCCTCTCTCTCTCTCTCTCTCACTCTCCCCTCTCTCTCTCTCTCTCTCCTCTCCCTCTCTCTCTCTCTCTCTCTCTCTCTCTCTTTCCTCTCCCCTCTCCCCTCTCCCTCTCTCTCTCTCTTCCATCTCCTCTCTCTCTCCCATCTCTCCCCTCTCTCTCTCTCTCTCTCTCTCTCTCTCTCTCTCTCTCTCTCTCCCACTCTCCCCTCTCTCTCTCTCTGTCTCTCTCTCTCTCCCCTCTCTCTCTCTCTGTCTCTCTCTCTCTCTGTCTCTCTCTCTCTCCCCTCTCCCTCTCTCTCTCTCTCTCTCCCCCTGATGAGTTATAGATCCAGCTATACTTGATATGTAGACAGGAGGGGACACTGTGTTTCATAATGCACTGCTGCCAACCTGTTTCAGCTCCATGTCCACATCCCAAAATGGCACAGACCCTATTCCCTATGTAAGGCTCTGGTCAAAAGTAGTGTACTCTATAGGGTTCTATTTAGGATGCCAGCCCTTCATTCATTCAGCCCTCTTCTCCGTTGTCACTATATTGATGTCTTCAACAGACAGGAACACACTCACTGTCGTTTCTCAGTATCTTATTCCAGGAACACACTCACTGTCGTTTCTCAGTATCTTATTCCAGGAACACACTCACTGTCGTTTCTCAGTATCTTATTCCAGGAACACACTCACTGTCGTTTCTCAGTATCTTATTCCAGGAACACACTCACTGTCGTATCTCAGTATCTTATTCCAGGAACCATTGATTTCACTGTCGTATCTCAGTAACTTATTCCAGGAACACACTCACTGTCGTATCTCAGTATCTTATTCCAGGAACACACTCACTGCCGTATCTCAGTATCTTATTCCAGGAACCATTGATTTCACTGTCGTATCTCAGTAACTTATTCCAGGAACACACTCACTGTCGTATCTCAGTATCTTATTGCAGGAACCATTTATTTCACTGTCGTTTCTCAGTATCTTATTCCAGGAACACACTCACTGTCGTTTCTCAGTATCTTATTCCAGGAACACACTCACTGTCGTATCTCAGTATCTTATTCCAGGAACACACTCACTGTCGTTTCTCAGTATCTTATTCCAGGAACACACTCACTGTCGTATCTCAGTATCTTATTCCAGGAACACGCTCACTGTCGTATCTCAGTATCTTATTCCAGGAACCATTTGATTTCACTGTCGTGTCTCAGTAACTTATTCCAGGAACACACTCACTGTCGTATCTCAGTATCTTATTCCAGGAACACACTCACTGTCGTATCTCATTATCTTATTCCAGGAACCATTGATTTGACTGTCGTATCTCAGTAACTTATTCCAGGAACACACTCACTGTCGTATCTCAGTAACTTATTCCAGGAACACACTCACTGTCGTATCTCAGTATCTTATTCCAGGAACACACTCACTGTCGTATCTCAGTAACTTATTCTGCTAAATGACGTAAATGTAAATGTAAATGTATCTCAGTATCTTATTCCAGGAACCATTGATTTCACTGTCGTATCTCAGTAACTTATTCCAGGAACACACTCACTGTCGTATCTCAGTAACTTATTCCAGGAACACACTCACTGTCGTATCTCAGTATCTTATTCCAGGAACACACTCACTGTCGTATCTCAGTAACTTATTCCAGGAACACACTCACTGTCGTATCTCAGTATCTTATTCCAGGAACACACTCACTGTCGTATCTCAGTAACTTATTCCAGGAACACACTCACTGTCGTATCTCAGTAACTTATTCCAGGAACACACTCACTGTCGTATCTCAGTATCTTATTCCAGGAACACACTCACTGTCGTATCTCAGTAACTTATTCCAGGAACACACTCACTGTCGTATCTCAGTAACTTATTCCAGGAACACACTCACTGTCGTATCTCAGTATCTTATTCCAGGAACACACTCATTGTCGTATCTCAGTATCTTATTCCAGGAACACACTCACTGTCGTATCTCAGTATCTTATTCCAGGAACACACACCCTGTCGTATCTCAGTATCTTATTCCAGGAACACACTCACTGTCGTATCTCAGTATCTTATTCCAGGAACACACTCACTTCCATTTCTCAGTATCTTATTCCAGGAACACACTCACTGTCGTATCTCAGTATCTTATTCCAGGAACACACTCACTGTCGTAACTCAATATCTTATTCCAGGAACACACTCACTGTCGTATCTCAGTATCTTATTCCAGGAACACACTCACTGTCGTATCTCAGTATCTTATTCCAGGATCCATTTATTTAACTGTCGTATCTCAGTATCTTATTCCAGGAACACACTCACTGTCGTATCTCAGTATCTTATTCCAGGAACCATTTATTTAACTGTCGTATCTCAGTATATTATTCCAGGAACCATTTATTTCACTGTCGTATCTCAGTATCTTATTCCAGGAACTATTTCACTGTCGTAACTCAGTATCTTATTCCAGGAACACACTCACTGTCGTATCTCAGTATCTTATTCCAGGAACCATTTATTTAACTGTCGTATCTCAGTATATTATTCCAGGAACCATTTATTTCACTGTCGTATCTCAGTATCTTATTCCAGGAACTATTTCACTGTCGTATCTCAGTAACTTATTCCAGGAACCATTTATTTCACTCCGTATCTCAGTATCTTATTCCAGGAACCATTGTCACTTAGTTATTCATTAGATTGGATGAGTCTGTCCAGGACATACAGTAGTACACCACAGCACCTTCTGAAAATATTCAGACCACTTGACTTTTTCCACATTTTGTTACGTTACAGACTTATTCTAAAATGGATTAAATTGTTTTTTCCCCTCATCAATCTACACACAATATCCCATGATGCCGAAAAATAATTACATAGAAGGTTATTGTGTTCAGTCCCTCTGTAAGCCAGACATAATGTTTTGGGGTTCCGTCCCTCTGTAAGCCAGACATAATGTTTTGGGGTTCCGTCCCTCTGTAAACCAGACATAATGTTTTGGGGTTCCGTCCCTCTGTAAGCCAGACGGAATGTTTTGGGGTTCCGTCCCTCTGTAAGCCAGACGGAATGTTTTGGGGTTCCGTCCCTCTGTAAGCCAGACGGAATGTTTTGGGTTCAGTCCCTCTAAGCCAGACAGAATGTTTTGGGGTTCCGTCCCTCTGTAAGCCAGACAGAATGTTTTGGGGTTCCGTCCCTCTGTAAGCCAGACAGAATGTTTTGGGGTTCAGTCCCTCTGTGACCCAATCTGACTACAATACAAACCCAGACAGAATGTTTCTGACTACAATACAAACCCACAGACAGACAGACAACCCATGTTTTGACTTCAGTCCCCACTGACAGACAACAACCCATCTGACTACAATACAAACCCACAGACAGACATACAACCAATCTGACTACAATACAAACCCACAGACAGACATACAACCCATCTGACTACAATACAAACCCACAGACAGACAGACAACCCATCTGACTACAATACAAACCCACAGACAGACATACAACCCATCTGACTACAATACAAACCCACAGACAGACAGACAACCCATCTGACTACAATACAAACCCACAGACAGACAGACAACCCATCTGACTACAATACAAACCCACAGACAGACAGACAGAAACCCACAGACAGACAACCCATCTGACTACAATACAGACAGACAGACAACCCATCTGACTACAATACAGACAGACAGACAGACAACCCATCTGACTACAATACAAACCCACAGACAGACAGACAGACAGACAGGAAGACCGTGTTTTGTATTCCTCCACTTGGGTTGAAGGTGAAAGGTCAAGGATTCCCCAGAGCCCTGCCGAACCTCTTGAATATGAACGACTCTGGGCCGGGCAGACGTCAGTAGGCCGGGGGGGTCCACTTCATGTGTTTAGAGATGGACTTCTGTCAATAAGTGCACATTGATCCACGTTAGATGGCTGGAGGAGATGGTAATGATGCCGCAGGAGGAGACTCCAACCCACAACAGCAGGAAGAGGAATTACGATCAGGAGAGTTTAAAAATGGTCTTGGAGAGTTCTGATCTGGGATCAGGGGCCGAGTGTATCAAGTCTCGGTGTAGGAGTGGAGTTCTGATCTGGGATCAGGGGCCGAGTGTATCAGGCGTCTCGGTGTAGGAGTGGAGTTCTGATCTAGGATCAGATCCTATCCATATGACCTAATGTATTATGACCTTAAAGCTCTTATTCTGAGACTGTTGGTATTTACATTTACATTTACATTTAAGTCATTTAGCAGACGCTCTTATCCAGAGCGACTTACAAATTGGTGCTTTCACCTTATGACATCCAGTGGAACAGCCACTTTACAATAGTGCATCTAGGTCTTTTAAGGGAGGGGGGTGAGAAGGATTACTTTATCCTATCCTAGGTATTCCTTAAAGAGGTGGGGTTTCAGGTGTCTCCGGAAGGTGGTGATTGACTCCGCTGTCCTGGCGTCGTGAGGGAGTTTGTTCCACCATTGGGGGGCCAGAGCAGCGAACAGTTTTGACTGGGCTGAGCGGGAACTGTACTTCCTCAGTGGTAGGGAGGCGAGCAGGCCAGAGGTGGATGAACGCAGTGCCCTTGTTTGGGTGTAGGGCCTGATCAGAGCCTGGAGGTACTGAGGTGCCGTTCCCCTCACAGCTCCGTAGGCAAGCACCATGGTCTTGTAGCGGATGCGAGCTTCAACTGGAAGCCAGTGGAGAGAGCGGAGGAGCGGGGTGACGTGAGAGAACTTGGGAAGGTTGAACACCAGACGGGCTGCGGCGTTCTGGATGAGTTGTAGGGTTTAATGGCACAGGCAGGGAGCCCAGCCAACAGCGAGTTGCAGTAATCCAGACGGGAGATGACAAGTGCCTGGATTAGGACCTGCTCCGCTTCCTGTGTGAGGCAGGGTCGTACTCTGCGGATGTTGTAGAGCATGAACCTACAGGAACGGGCCACCGCCTTGATGTTATTTGAGAACGACAGGGTGTTGTCCAGGATCACGCCAAGGTTCTTAGCGCTCTGGGACGAGGACACAATGGAGTTGTCAACCGTGATGGCGAGATCATGGAACGGGCAGTCCTTCCCGGGAGGAAGAGCAGCTCCGTCTTGCCGAGGTTCAGCTTGAGGTGATGATCCGTCATCCACACTGATATGTCTTCCAGACATGCAGAGATGCGATTCGCCACCTGGTCGTCAGAAGGGGGAAAGGAGAAGATTAATTGTGTGTCGTCTGCATAGCAATGATAGGAGAGACCATGTGAGGTTATGACAGAGCCAAGTGACTTGGTGTATAGCGAGAATAGGAGAGGGCCTAGAACAGAGCCCTGGGGACACCAGTGGTGAGAGCACGTGGTGAGGAGACGGATTCTCGCCACGCCACCTGGTAGGAGCGACCTGTCAGGTAGGACGCAATCCAAGCGTGGGCCGCGCCGGAGATGCCCAACTCGGAGAGGGTGGAGAGGAGGATCTGATGGTTCACAGTATCGAAGGCAGCCGATAGGTCTAGAAGGATGAGAGCAGAGGAGAGAGAGTTAGCTTTAGCAGTGCGGAGCGCCTCCGTGATACAGAGAAGAGCAGTCTCAGTTGAATGACTAGTCTTGAAACCTGACTGATTTGGATCAAGAAGGTCATTCTGAGAGAGATAGCGGGAGAGCTGGCCAAGGACGGCACGTTCAAGAGTTTTGGAGAGAAAAGAAAGAAGGGATACTGGTCTGTAGTTGTTGACATCGGAGGGATCGAGTGTAGGTTTTTTCAGAAGGGGTGCAACTCTCGCTCTCTTGAAGACGGGAGGGACGTAGCCAGCGGTCAGGGATGAGTTGATGAGCGAGGTGAGGTAAGGGAGAAGGTCACCGGAGATGGTCTGGAGAAGAGAGGAGGGGATAGGGTCAAGCGGGCAGGTTGTTGGGCGGCCGGCCGTCACAAGACGCGAGATGTCATCTGGAGAGAGAGGGGAGAAAGAGGTCAGAGCACAGGGTAGGGCAGTGTGAGCAGAACCAGCGGTGTCGTTTGACTTAGCAAACGAGGATCGGATGTCGTCGACCTTCTTTTCAAAATGGTTGACGAAGTCATCTGCAGAGAGGGAGGAGGGGGAGGGGGAGGAGGATTCAAGAGGGAGGAGAAGGTGGCAAAGAGCTTCCTAGGGTTAGAGGCAGATGCTTGGAATTTAGAGTGGTAGAAAGTGGCTTTAGCAGCAGAGACAGAGGAGGAAAATGTAGAGAGGAGGGAGTGAAAGGATGCCAGGTCCGCAGGGAGGCGAGTTTTCCTCCATTTCCGCTCGGCTGCCCGGAGCCCTGTTCTGTGAGCTCGCAATGAGTCGTCGAGCCACGGAGCGGGAGGGGAGGACCGAGCCGGCCTGGAGGATAGGGGACATAGAGAGTCAAAGGATGCAGAAAGGGAGGAGAGGAGGGTTGAGGAGGCAGAATCAGGAGATAGGTTGGAGAAGGTTTGAGCAGAGGGAAGAGATGATAGGATGGAAGAGGAGAGAGTAGCGGGGAGAGAGAGCGAAGGTTGGGACGGCACGATACCATCCGAGTAGGGGCAGTGTGGGAAGTGTTGGATGAGAGCGAGAGGGAAAAGGATACAAGGTAGTGGTCGGAGACTTGGAGGGGAGTTGCAATGAGGTTAGTGGAGGAACAGCATCTAGTAAAGATGAGGTCGAGCGTATTGCCTGCCTTGTGAGTAGGGGGAAGGTGAGAGGGTGAGGTCAAAAGAGGAGAGGAGTGGAAAGAAGGAGGCAGAGAGGAATGAGTCAAAGGTAGACGTGGGGAGGTTAAAGTCGCCCAGAACTGTGAGAGGTGAGCCGTCCTCGGGAAAGGAGCTTATCAAGGCATCAAGCTCATTGATGAACTCTCCGAGGGAACCTGGAGGGCGATAAATGATAAGGATGTTAAGCTTGAAAGGGCTGGTAACTGTGACAGCATGGAATTCAAAGGAGGCGATAGACAGATGGGTAAGGGGAGAAAGAGAATGACCACTTGGGAGAGATGAGGATCCCGGTGCCACCACCCCGCTGACCAGAAGCTCTCGGGGTGTGCGAGAGCACGTGGGCGGACGAAGAGAGAGCAGTAGGAGTAGCGGTGTTGTCTGTGGTGATCCATGTTTCCGTCAGAGCCAAGAAGTCGAGGTACTGGAGGGGGGCATAGGCTGAGATGAACTCTGCCTTGTTGGCCGCAGATCGGCAGTTCCAGAGGCTACCGGAGACCTGGAACTCCACGTGGGTCGTGCGCGCTGGGACCACCAGATTAGGGTGGCCGCGGCCATGTGGTGTGGAGCGTTTGTATGGTCTGTGCAGAGAGGAGAGAACAGGGATAGACAGACACATAGTTGACAGGCTAGAGAAGAGGCTACGCTAATGCAGAGGAGATTGGAATGACAAGTGGACTACACGTCTCGAATGTTCAGAAAGTTAAGCTTACGTAGCAAGAATCTAATTGACTAAAATGATTAAAATGATACAGTACTGCTGAGGTAGGCTAGCTGCGTTGTTGACACTACAAGTCGTTCCGTTGAGTGTGAAGTTTCTACAATGCTGCTTTTCGGGGGCAAGCTGGCTAGCTAGCAGTGTTGGTTACGTTACGTTGCGTTAGGAGAACGACAATAGCTGGCTAGCTAACCTAGAAAATCGCTCTGGACTACACAATTATCTTTGAAACAAAGACGGCTATGTAGCTAGCTATGATCAAACAAATCACACCGTTGGGACTGTAATGAAATGAAATGAAAATATGATACTACCTGTGGAGCGAAGCGGAATGCGACCGGAATGCGAAAGTTCTATTCAGTAGACGTTGGCTGTATTTGTTCTTTTGGTCGGCAGAGTTTGGTTTCTCAGGATGTCCACAGAGGTCGAGGGTTCATTTCAGATACTTGTCTCCTAACCTCATCCGTCTCAGCAGGAAACAAGAGATGTTGTCTTCAGCTCCACTATTCCACCTCTCTCTGTTCTGTTGTGCCTCCACTATTCCACCTCTCTCTGTTCTGTTGTGCCTCCACTATTCCACCTCTCTCTGTTCTGTTGTGCCTCCACTATTCCACCTCTCTCTGTTCTGTTGTGCCTCCACTATTCCACCTCTCTCTGTTATGTTGTGCCTCCACTATTCCACCTCTCTCTGTTCTGTTGTGCCTCCACTATTCCACCTCTCTCTGTTCTGTTGTGGCTCCACTATTCCACCTCTCTGTTCTGTTGTGCCTCCACTATTCCACCTCTCTCTGTTCTGTTGTGCCTCCACTATTCCACCTCTCTCTGTTCTGTTGTGCCTCCACTATTCCACCTCTCTCTGTTCTGTTGTGCCTCCACTATTCCACCTCTCTCTGTTCTGTTGTGCCTCCACTATTCCACCTCTCTCTGTTCTGTTGTGCCTCCACTATTCCACCTCTCTCTGTTCTGTTGTGCCTCCACTATTCCTCCTCTCTCTGTTCTGTTGTGCCTCCACTATTCCACCTCTCTCTGTTCTGTTGTGCCTCCACTATTCCACCTCTCTCTGTTCTGTTGTGCCTCCACTATTCCACCTCTCTCTGTTCTGTTGTGCCTCCACTATTCCACCTCTCTCTGTTCTGTTCTGTTGTGCCTCCACTATTCCACCTCTCTCTGTTCTGTTGTGCCTCCACTATTCCACCTCTCTCTGTTCTGTTGTGCCTCCACTATTCCACCTCTCTCTGTTCTGTTGTGCCTCCACTATTCCACCTCTCTCTGTTCTGTTGTGCCTCCACTATTCCACCTCTCTGTTCTGTTGTGCCTCTACTATTCCACCTCTCTCTGTTCTGTTGTGGCTCCACTATTCCACCTATCTCTGTTCTGTTGTGGCTCCACTATTCCACCTATCTCTGTTCTGTTGTGGCTCCACTATTCCACCTCTCTCTGTTCTGTTGTGGCTCCACTATTCCACCTCTCTCTGTTCTGTTGTGGTTCCACTATTCCACCTCTCTGTTCTGTTGTGGCTCCACTATTCCACCTATCTCTGTTCTGTTGTGGTGGTTCCACTATTCCACCTCTCTCTGTTCTGTTGTGGTGGTTCCACTATTCCACCTCTCTCTGTTCTGTTGTGGTGGTTCCACTATTCCACCTCTCTCTGTTCTGTTGTGGTGGTTCCACTATTCCACCTCTCTCTGTTCTGTTGTGGCTCCACTATTCCACCTCTCTCTGTTCTGTTGTGGTGGTTCCACTATTCCACCTCTCTCTGTTCTGTTGTGGTTCCACTATTCCACCTCTCTGTTCTGTTGTGGCTCCACTATTCCACCTATCTCTGTTCTGTTGTGGTGGTTCCACTATTCCACCTCTCTCTGTTCTGTTGTGGTGGTTCCACTATTCCACCTCTCTCTGTTCTGTTGTGGTGGTTCCACTATTCCACCTCTCTCTGTTCTGTTGTGGTTCCACTATTCCACCTCTCTCTGTTCTGTTGTGGCTCCACTATTCCACCTCTCTCTGTTCTGTTGTGGTGGTTCCACTATTCCACCTCTCTCTGTTCTGTTGTGGCGGTTCCACTATTCCACCTCTCTCTGTTCTGTTGTGGCGGTTCCACTATTCCACCTCTCTCTGTTCTGTTGTGGCGGTTCCACTATTCCACCGCTCTCTGTTCTGTTGTGGCGGCTCCACTATTCCACCCCTCTCGGTTCTGTTTTTGTGGTTCCACTATTCCACCTCTCTCTGTTCTGTTGTGGTGGTTCCACTATTCCACCTCTCTCTGTTCTGTTGTGGCTCCACTATTCCACCTCTCTCTGTTCTGTTGTGGTGGTTCCACTATTCCACCTCTCTCTGTTCTGTTGTGGTTCCACTATTCCACCTCTCTGTTCTGTTGTGGCTCCACTATTCCACCTATCTCTGTTCTGTTGTGGTGGTTCCACTATTCCACCTCTCTCTGTTCTGTTGTGGTGGTTCCACTATTCCACCTCTCTCTGTTCTGTTGTGGTGGTTCCACTATTCCACCTCTCTCTGTTCTGTTGTGGTGGTTCCACTATTCCACCTCTCTCTGTTCTGTTGTGGTGGTTCCACTATTCCACCTCTCTCTGTTCTGTTGTGGTGGTTCCACTATTCCACCTCTCTCTGTTCTGTTGTGGCTCCACTATTCCACCTCTCTCTGTTCTGTTGTGGCGGTTCCACTATTCCACCTCTCTCTGTTCTGTTGTGGCGGTTCCACTATTCCACCCCTCTCGGTTCTGTTTTTGTGGTTCCACTATTCCACCTCTCTCTGTTCTGTTGTGGGTTCCACTATTCCACCTCTCTCTGTTCTGTTGTGGTTGCTCCACTATTCCACCTCTCTCTGTTCTGTTGTGGTTGCTCCACTATTCCACCTCTCTCTGTTCTGTTGTGGCGGCTCCACTATTCCACCGCTCTCTGTTTTGTTGTGGTGGCGCCACTATTCCACCTCTCTCTGTTCTGTTGTGCCGGCTCCACTATTCCACCTCTCTCTGTTCTGTTGTGGCGGCTCCACTATTCCACCTCTCTCTGTTCTGTTGTGGTGGTTCCACTATTCCACCTCTCTCTGTTCTGTTGTGGCGGCTCCACTATTCCACCTCTCTTTGTTCTGTTGTGGCGGCTCCACTATTCCACCTCTCTTTGTTCTGTTGTGGCGGCTCCACTATTCCACCTCTCTCTTCTGTTGTTGCGGTTCCACTATTCCACCTCTCTCTGTTCTGTTGTGGCGGCTCCACTATTCCACCTCTCTCTGTTCTGTTGTGGCGGCTCCACTATTCCACCTCTCTCTGTTCTGTTGAGAATTTGAATGGCGGCTCCACTATTCCACCCCTCTCGGTTCTGTTTTTGTGGTTCCACTATTCCACCTCTCTCTGTTCTGTTGTGGTTGCTCCACTATTCCACCTCTCTCTGTTCTGTTGTGGCGGCTCCACTATTCCACCACTCTCTGTTCTGTTGTGGTGGCGCCACTATTCCACCTCTCTCTGTTCTGTTGTGCCGGCTCCACTATTCCACCTCTCTCTGTTCTGTTGTGGTGGGTCCACTATTCCACCTCTCTCTGTTCTGTTGTGGTGGGTCCACTATTCCACCTCTCTCTGTTCTGTTGTGGTGGGTCCACTATTCCACCTCTCTCTGTTCTGTTGTGGTGGCGCCACTATTCCACCTCTCTCTGTTCTGTTGTGGTGGTTCCACTGTCTTCAGCGTGAGGTAGCATTGAAGTTGGTTTGTACCTGTGAATCAGAGATCAATAAAACCAGAATATATACAAGCCAGGATCAATGAACCAGTCCTCTGCAGAGGTTCTCATTCAATCACAGACCCGGACAATAATCAATTGTCATTGAGGCTGCTAATAAGGGTCCTGTTGCAGGAATTATCCCACAGAGAAGATCCGCATAGCAACAGTGGACAGACATCACAGGCCAATGTTGATTTTCAACACACTTGCGTCACACAGACTGTAGTTAGTTACATGTATGATCCCTTGACACGTTTTTCCAATATGTCTTTAGGTTCTGGTTCATCTTTCCCTGATTCCGTATTGTGATTTGTAAGCTGTGAATTTGAATGATCCGGGTTCAATTGGAGGTGTTTAGGTGCTTTCATTCAGATATTGATTAGGTAAATAACCTTTTCTCTCTCTTCATCCTTCCCTCTCTTCCTCTCCTCTCTCTTCCTCTCCTCTCTGTTCCTCTCCTCTCTCTCTTCATCCTTCCCTCTCTTCCTCTCCTCTCTCTTCCTCTCCCCTCTCTACCTCTCCTCTCTCTTCCTCTCCTCTCTGTTCCTCTCCTCTCTCTCTTCATCCTTCCCTCTCTTCCTCTCCTCTCTCTACCTCTCCTCTCTCTTCCTCTCCTCTCTGTTCCTCTCCTCTCTCTCTTCATCCTTCCCTCTCTTCCTCTCCTCTATCCTCTCTCTTCCTCTCCTCTCTCTTCCTCTCCTCTTCCTCTCCTCTCTCTTCCTCTCCTCTCTCTCTTCCTCTCCCCTCTCTCTTCCTCTCCTCTCTCTCTTCCTCTCCCCTCTCTCTTCCTCTCCTCTCTCTCTTCCTCTCCTCTCTCTCTTCCTCTCCTCTCTCTTCCTCTCCTCTCTCTCTCTCTTCCTCTCCTCTCTCTTCCTCTCCTCTCTCTCTTCCTCTCCTCTATCCTCTCTCTACCTCTCCTCTTCATCTCCTCTCTCTTCCTCTCCTCTCTCTCTTCCTCTCCTCTCTCTCTCTTCCTCTCCTCTCTCTCTCTCCTCTCTCTCTCTCCTTCTTTTCTCTCTCTCTTCCTCTCCTCTCTCTTCCTCTCCTCTCTTCCTCCCTCCCTCTCCTCTCTCTTCCTCTCCTCTCTCTCTTCCTCTCTCTTCCTCTCTCTCTTCCTCTCCTCTCTCTTCCTCTCCTCTCTCTCTTCCTCTCCTCTCTCTCTTCCTCTCCTCTCTCTTCCTCTCCTCTCTCTTCCTCTCCTCTCTCTCTTCCTCTCCTTTCTCTTCCTCTCCTCTTCCTCTCCCCTCTCTTCCTCTCCTCTCTCTCAGGGTTCCTGGTATCACCATCGCAACGGACATCATCTGTGGTTTCCCAGGGGAGACGGATGCTGACTTCCAGGAGACATGTGACCTGGTGAAGGAGTATCGCTTCCCCAGCCTCTTCATCAACCAGTTCTACCCCCGGCCTGGCACCCCCGCCGCCAAGATGGACCAGGTCCCTGCCCAAGTGGTGAGTTAGTTCCCTGATTTATTAAGTTCATTTCCAGTGTGTTTGATCACACCACATGTTGTACCACATCGCACATGTTGTACCAGAGAGTTATTCTTCTTCTTGTTTGGAGGCAGTAGAGTTTAACATGGACCAGAGTGTTGAGGCAGTAGAGTTTAACATGGACCAGAGTGTTGAAGCAGTAGAGTGTAACATGGACCAGAGTGTTGAGGCAGTAGAGTTTAACATGGACTAGAGTGTTTGGAGGCAGTAGAGTTTAACGTGGACCAGAGTGTTGAGGCAGTAGAGTTTAACATGGACCAGAGTGTTTGGAGGCAGTAGAGTTTAACATGGACCAGAGTGTTGAGGCAGTAGAGTTTAACATGGACCAGAGTGTTTGGAGGCAGTAGAGTTTAACATGGACCAGAGTGTTTGGAGGCAGTAGAGTTTAACATGGACCAGAGTGTTTGGAGGCAGTAGAGTTTAACATGGACCAGAGTGTTGAGGCAGTAGAGTTTAACATGGACCAGAGTGTTGCGGCAGTAGAGTTTAACATGGACCAGAGTGTGGAGGCAGTAGAGTTTAACATGGACCAGAGTGTTGAGGCAGTAGAGTTTAACATGGACCAGAGTGTTGAGGCAGTAGAGTTTAACATGGACAGAGTGTTGAGGCAGTAGAGTTTAACATGGACCAGAGTGTGGAGGCAGTAGAGTTTAACATGGACCAGAGTGTTGAGGCAGTAGAGTTTAACATGGACCAGAGTGTTGAGGCAGTAGAGTTTAACATGGACCAGAGTGTTGAGGCAGTAGAGTTTAACGTGGACCAGAGTGTTGAGGCAGTAGAGTTTAACATGGACCAGAGTGTTTGGAGGCAGTAGAGTTTAACATGGACCAGAGTGTTTGGAGGCAGTAGAGTTTAACATGGACCAGAGTGTTTGGAGGCAGTAGAGTTTAACATGGACCAGAGTGTTTGGAGGCAGTAGAGTTTAACATGGACCAGAGTGTTTGGAGGCAGTAGAGTTTAACATGGACCAGAGTGTTTGGAGGCAGTAGAGTTTAACATGGACCAGAGTGTTGAGGCAGTAGAGTTTAACATGGACCAGAGTGTTGAGGCAGTAGAGTTTAACATGGACCAGAGTGTTGAGGCAGTAGAGTTTAACATGGACCAGAGTGTTGAGGCAGTAGAGTTTAACATGGACCAGAGTGTTGAGGCAGTAGAGTTTAACATGGACCAGAGTGTTGAGGCAGTAGAGTTTAACGTGGACCAGAGTGTGGAGGCAGTAGAGTTTAACATGGACCAGAGTGTGGAGGCAGTAGAGTTTAACATGGACCAGAGTGTTGAGGCAGTAGAGTTTAACATGGACCAGAGTGTTGAGGCAGTAGAGTTTAACATGGACCAGAGTGTTGAGGCAGTAGAGTTTAACGTGGACCAGAGCGTTGAGGCAGTAGAGTTTAACATGGACCAGAGCGTTGAGGCAGTAGAGTTTAACATGGACCAGAGCGTTGAGGCAGTAGAGTTTAACATGGACCAGAGTGTTGAGGCAGTAGAGTTTAACATGGACCAGAGTGTTGAGGCAGTAGAGTTTAACATGGACCAGAGTGTTGAGGCAGTAGAGTTTAACGTGGACCAGAGTGTTGAGCCAGTAGAGTTTAACATGGACCAGAGTGTTGAGGCAGTAGAGTTTAACATGGACCAGACTGTTTGGAGGCAGTAGAGTTTAACATGGACCAGAGTGTTGAGGCAGTAGAGTTTAACATGGACCAGAGTGTTGAGGCAGCAGAGTTTAACATGGACCAGAGTGTTGAGGCAGCAGAGTTTAACATGGACCAGAGTGTTGAGGCAGCAGACTTTAACATGGACCAGAGTGTTTGGAGGCAGTATAGTTTCAGTACTGTAGTATGAGATGAGCAGGGCTGAGTGAAACAGGGTTCTAGCAGTATGTTTTTGGGGGGGGTATCAGTTAGAGAAAAGACCAGGCACAGAATCACTCAGTTTGGGACGTAGTGATTCAGGGTGTAAGAGAGTGTGTGATTCTGTGCAGTCCGACTGCAATGTGGTCCTTGTTTAAAAACACACACTGGGACACTGGCAGACGCGTAAAGGCCCCTGTCTGGATCAAGGCCTACACATCAGGCCTCACTCAACACCAGTGGATGAGTCCCAAATGTCCCTATTATGCCCTAGTATAGTGCACTACCCTATGGGCCCTGATGGAAGGTAGTGAACTATATAGGTACTGGGGTGCTGTTTGTGCCTCGGGCCCCGGGCTCTGTTTATACAGGTGTTTCAGCCCGTTTCACATGGCGGACTACACCAAGGCCTGTTATAATGGCTCCGTGTCGGGCTCAACCACAAGCTGGGGGCTCTGCAGAGCGGCAGAAGAGGTTGGGATCAATTCCATTTCAATGTCGGCAATTCAGGAGATTTAACAGCCATTCCAACGAGGGGAAATTGAAACGGACTGACTTGAAAATGGAACGAATCCTCCCCCCCCCTGCCAGTGGAACCCTACTGCCAGTGACATGTCTGGAAGGAGTTGATTATTCTTAAAGGACAGACTAAACCAGACTAAACCAGACTAAACTAGACTAAACTAGACTAAACTAGACTAAACCAGACTAAACCAGATTAAACTAGACTAAACTAGACTAAACCAGACTAAACTAGACTACACTAGACTAAACCAGACTAAACTCAGACTAAACTCAGACTAAACCAGACTAAACCAGACTAAACTAGACTAAACTAGACTAAACTAGACTAAACCAGACTAAACTCAGACTAAACCAGACTAAACTAGACTAAACCAGACTAAACCAGACTAAACTCAGACTAAACCAGACTAAACCAGACTAAACTCAGACTAAACCAGACTAAACTCAGACTAAACCAGACTAAACCAGACTAAACCAGACTAAACCAGATTAAACTCAGACTAAACTCAGACTAAACTAGACTAAACCAGATTAAACTCAGACTAAACCAGACTAAACCAGACTAAACTAGACTAAACCAGACTAAAGCAGACTAAACTCAGACTAAACTCAGACTAAACCAGACTAAACTAGACTAAACCAGACTAAACTAGACTAAACCAGACTAAACCAGACTAAACTCAGACTAAACCAGACTAAACCAGACTAAACTAGACTAAACTAGACTAAACCAGACTAAACCAGACTAAACTAGACTAAACCAGACTAAACTCAGCCACCAGTAGTATCCTAAGTACTATATTGACACGAGGTATTAGGCTGTATTGTTGCCTGGATGTTTCCGATGACGACGGGCTTGATTCACCCAGCTGTCAGACCTAAGATGTTTTTAAATGTGTTTTTTTTTAGTATGTCTGATTCTGAATTATAAAAAAAATATTTTTGTAATTTGTGTCTCTTATCAAGGAGTAAAAAACGGAATAAAATGTCCCCCCTCTCGTCATCTGAACATAAAAACCTGCTCCAATTATGTCAAGAAATATGATATATCCTGGAGTGTTTTATACCACGGTGGATTAACACAATCAAAGACACTGGAGTTGAGTTCTCTCCTCTC
>NW_027040348.1:43525-72877 GCF_034236695.1 Oncorhynchus nerka
CTCTCCGCATCTCTCTCAGAGATGACCTTCTTGATCCAAATCAGTCAGGTTTCAAGACTAGTCATTCAACTGAGACTGCTCTTCTCTGTATCACGGAGGCGCTCCGCACTGCTAAAGCTAACTCTCTCTCCTCTGCTCTCATCCTTCTAGACCTATCGGCTGCCTTCGATACTGTGAACCATCAGATCCTCCTCTCCACCCTCTCCGAGTTGGGCATCTCCGGCGCGGCCCACGCTTGGATTGCGTCCTACCTGACAGGTCGCTCCTACCAGGTGGCGTGGCGAGAATCCGTCTCCTCACCACGTGCTCTCACCACTGGTGTCCCCCAGGGCTCTGTTCTAGGCCCTCTCCTATTCTCGCTATACACCAAGTCACTTGGCTCTGTCATAACCTCACATGGTCTCTCCTATCATTGCTATGCAGACGACACACAATTAATCTTCTCCTTTCCCCCTTCTGACGACCAGGTGGCGAATCGCATCTCTGCATGTCTGGAAGACATATCAGTGTGGATGACGGATCATCACCTCAAGCTGAACCTCGGCAAGACGGAGCTGCTCTTCCTCCCGGGGAAGGACTGCCCGTTCCATGATCTCGCCATCACGGTTGACAACTCCATTGTGTCCTCGTCCCAGAGCGCTAAGAACCTTGGCGTGATCCTGGACAACACCCTGTCGTTCTCAAATAACATCAAGGCGGTGGCCCGTTCCTGTAGGTTCATGCTCTACAACATCCGCAGAGTACGACCCTGCCTCACACAGGAAGCGGAGCAGGTCCTAATCCAGGCACTTGTCATCTCCCGTCTGGATTACTGCAACTCGCTGTTGGCTGGGCTCCCTGCCTGTGCCATTAAACCCCTACAACTCATCCAGAACGCCGCAGCCCGTCTGGTGTTCAACCTTCCCAAGTTCTCTCACGTCACCCCGCTCCTCCGCTCTCTCCACTGGCTTCCAGTTGAAGCTCGCATCCGCTACAAGACCATGGTGCTTGCCTACGGAGCTGTGAGGGAACGGCACCTCAGTACCTCCAGGCTCTGATCAGGCCCTACACCCAAACAAGGGCACTGCGTTCATCCACCTCTGGCCTGCTCGCCTCCCTACCACTGAGGAAGTACAGTTCCCGCTCAGCCCAGTCAAAACTGTTCAGCTGCTCTGGCCCCCAATGGTGGAACAAACTCCCTCACGACGCCAGGACAGCGGAGTCAATCACCACCTTCCGGAGACACCTGAAACCCCACCTCTTTAAGGAATACCTAGGATAGGATAAAGTAATCCTTCTCACCCCCTCCCTTAAAAGACCTAGATGCACTATTGTAAAGTGGCTGTTCCACTGGATGTCATAAGGTGAAAGCACCAATTTGTAAGTCGCTCTGGATAAGAGCGTCTGCTAAATGACTTAAATGTAAATGTAAATACCAACAGTCTCAGAATAAGAGCTTTAAGGTCATAATACATTAGGTCATATGGATAGGATCTGATCCTAGATCAGAACTCCACTCCTACACCGAGACGCCTGATACACTCGGCCCCTGATCCCAGATCAGAACTCCACTCCTACACCGAGACTTGATACACTCGGCCCCTGATCCCAGATCAGAACTCTCCAAGACCATTTTTAAACTCTCCTGATCGTAATTCCTCTTCCTGCTGTTGTGGGTTGGAGTCTCCTCCTGCGGCATCATTACCATCTCCTCCAGCCATCTAACGTGGATCAATGTGCACTTATTGACAGAAGTCCATCTCTAAACACATGAAGTGGACCCCCCCCCCCCCCGGCCTACTGACGTCTGCCCGGCCCAGAGTCGTTCATATTCAAGAGGTTCGGCAGGGCTCTGGGGAATCCTTGACCTTTCACCTTCAACCCAAGTGGAGGAATACAAAACACGGTCTTCCTGTCTGTCTGTCTGTCTGTCTGTGGGTTTGTATTGTAGTCAGATGGGTTGTCTGTCTGTCTGTCTGTATTGTAGTCAGATGGGTTGTCTGTCTGTCTGTATTGTAGTCAGATGGGTTGTCTGTCTGTCTGTCTGTCTGTGGGTTTGCATTGTAGTCAGATGGGTTGTCTGTCTGTCTGTGGGTTTGTATTGTAGTCAGATGGGTTGTCTGTCTGTCTGTGGGTTTGTATTGTAGTCAGATGGGTTGTATGTCTGTCTGTGGGTTTGTATTGTAGTCAGATGGGTTGTATGTCTGTCTGTGGGTTTGCATTGTAGTCAGATGGGTTGTATGTCTGTCTGTGGGTTTGTATTGTAGTCAGATGGGTTGTATGTCTGTCTGTGGGTTTGTATTGTAGTCAGATTGGTTGTATGTCTGTCTGTGGGTTTGTATTGTAGTCAGATGGGTTGTCTGTCTGTCTGTGGGTTTGTATTGTAGTCAGATGGGTTGTCTGTCTGTCTGTGGGTTTGTATTGTAGTCAGATGGGTTGTCTGTCTGTCTGTGGGTTTGTATTGTAGTCAGATTGGTTGTCACAGAGGGACTGAACCCCAAAACATTCTGTCTGGCTTACAGAGGGACGGAACCCCAAAACATTCTGTCTGGCTTACAGAGGGACGGAACCCCAAAACATTCTGTCTGGCTTAGAGGGACTGAACCCGAAAACATTCCGTCTGGCTTACAGAGGGACGGAACCCCAAAACATTCCGTCTGGCTTACAGAGGGACGGAACCCCAAAACATTCCGTCTGGCTTACAGAGGGACGGAACCCCAAAACATTATGTCTGGCTTACAGAGGGACGGAACCCCAAAACATTATGTCTGGCTTACAGAGGGACGGAACCCCAAAACATTATGTCTGGCTTACAGAGGGACTGAACACAATAACCTTCTATGTAATTATTTTTCGGCATCATGGGATATTGTGTGTAGATTGATGAGGGGAAAAAACAATTTAATCCATTTTAGAATAAGTCTGTAACGTAACAAAATGTGGAAAAAGTCAAGTGGTCTGAATATTTTCAGAAGGTGCTGTGGTGTACTACTGTATGTCCTGGACAGACTCATCCAATCTAATGAATAACTAAGTGACAATGGTTCCTGGAATAAGATACTGAGATACGGAGTGAAATAAATGGTTCCTGGAATAAGTTACTGAGATACGACAGTGAAATAGTTCCTGGAATAAGATACTGAGATACGACAGTGAAATAAATGGTTCCTGGAATAATATACTGAGATACGACAGTTAAATAAATGGTTCCTGGAATAAGATACTGAGATACGACAGTGAGTGTGTTCCTGGAATAAGATACTGAGTTACGACAGTGAAATAGTTCCTGGAATAAGATACTGAGATACGACAGTGAAATAAATGGTTCCTGGAATAATATACTGAGATACGACAGTTAAATAAATGGTTCCTGGAATAAGATACTGAGATACGACAGTGAGTGTGTTCCTGGAATAAGATACTGAGATACGACAGTTAAATAAATGGATCCTGGAATAAGATACTGAGATACGACAGTGAGTGTGTTCCTGGAATAAGATACTGAGATACGACAGTGAGTGTGTTCCTGGAATAAGATACTGAGATACGACACAGGGAGTGTGTTCCCTCCTGAATAAGATACTGAGATATGACAATGAGTGTGTTCCTGGAATAAGATACTGAGATACGACAGTGAGGGTTCTGGAATAAGTTACTGAGATTACCACAGTGAGTGTGTTCCTGGAATAAGTTACTGAGATACGACAGTGAGTGTGTTCCTGAATAAGATACTGAGAGATATTTGAGATAAGTTACACAGTGAGTTGTGTTCGACAGTTGAGTGTGTTCCTGAATAAGATAATGAGATACGACAGTGAGTGTGTTCCTGGAACAGTTACTGAGATGAGTGTTGTAAGATACTGAGATAATGAGCAGTGAGGCAGTTCCTGAATAAGTTACTGAGATACGACAGTGAGTGTGTTCCTGGAATAAGTTACTGAGATACGACAGAAATCGAATGTATTCCTGGAATAAGATACTGAGATACATTTACATTTACATTTACGCCATTTAGCAGAGAATAAGTTACTGAGATACTACAGTGAGTGTGTTCCTGGAATAAGATACTGAGATACGACAGTGAGTGTGTTCCTGGAATAAGTTACTGAGGATACGACAGTGTGAGTGTGTTCCTGGAATAAGTTACTAAGATACGACAGTCAAATCAATGGTTCCTGAATAAGATAATGAGATACGACAGTGAGTGTTCCTGGAATAAGATACTGAGATATTTCCTATAGTGAGTGTGTTCCTGGAATAAGTTACTGAGACACGACAGTGAAATCAAATGGTTCCTGAATAAGATACTGAGATACGACAGTGAGCGTGTTCCCTGGGAATAAGATACTGAGATACGAGCAGTGAGTGTGTTCCTGGAATAAGATACTGAGAAACGACAGTGAGTGTTCCTGGAATAAGATACTGAGATACGACAGGAGTGTGTTCCTGGAATAAGATACTGAGAAAGCGACAGTGAGTGTGTTCCTGGAATAAGATACTGAGAAGCGACAGTGAAATAAATGGTTCCTGCAATAAGATACTGAGATACGACAGTGAGTGTGTTCCTGGAATAAGTTACTGAGATACGACAGTGAAATCAATGGTTCCTGGAATAAGATATGAGATACGGCAGTGAGTGTGTTCCTGGAATAAGATACTGAGATACGACAGTGAGTGTGTTCCTGGAATAAGTTACTGAGATACGACTGTGAAATCAATGGTTCCTGGAATAAGATACTGAGATACGACAGTGAGTGTGTTCCTGGAATAAGATACTGAGAAACGACAGTGAGTGTGTTCCTGGAATAAGATACTGAGAAACGACAGTGAGTGTGTTCCTGGGAATAAGATACTGAGAAACCACAGTGAGTGTGTTCCTGGAATAAGATACTGAGAAAACGACAGTGAGTGTGTTCCTGTCGTTGAAGACATCAATATAGTGACAACGGAGAAGAGGGGCTGAATGAATGAAGAGGCTGGCATCCTAAATAGAACCCTATAGAGTACACTACTTTTGACAGAGCCTTACATAGGGGAATAGGGTCTGTGCCTTGTTTTGGGATGTGGACATGGGCTGAAACAGGTTGGCAGCAGTGCATTATGAAACACAGTGTCCCCCTCCTGTCTATCAAGTATAGCTGGATCTATAACTCATCAGGGGGAGAGAGAGGAGAGAGAGAGGGAGAGAGGGAGAGAGAGAGAGACAGAGAGAGAGAGAGAGAGACAGAGAGAGAGAGGGAGAGAGAGAGAGACAGAGAGAGAGAGAGGGGAGAGTGGGAGAGAGAGAGAGAGAGAGGGAGAGAGGGAGAGAGAAAGAGAGAGGAGAGAGAGAGAGATGGAAGAGGGGGAGAGAGGGAGGGGAGAGGGAGAGTGAAAGAGAGAGAGAGAGAGAGAGATGGGGAGAGAGAGAGAGAGAGATGGGGAGAGAGAGAGAGAGAGAGAGGGGGGAGAGGAGAGAGAGAGAGAGAGGGAGGAGGTGAGAGAAATAGAGAGAGGGGGAAGTGAGAGAAAGAGGGGAGGAGGAGAGAAAGAGGCGAGAGAGAGAGAGAGCGGGAGAGAGAGAGCGGGAGAGAGAGACAGATAAAGAGAAATGACAGGAATTGATCTTGCTACATGTCTGGAATCACAAAAAAGGTTCCTCCTGTCTGTCTGTCTGTCTGTCTGTCTGTCTGTCTGTCTGTCTGTCTGTCTGTCTGTCTGTCTGTCTGTCTGTCTGTCTGTCTGTCTGTCTGACCACAGCATTTTTGTGTGTCTTTGATGCATTGTTAGCTTGTCAGGCTGATTGCTGAGGTCTTTGGAAATATGTCGGCCAGCTCAGAAGCTTCCAGGAATGTATCGCTAGTTCAGATGCTATTAGTGGCCATTTCCTGCACTCCCACTGGTTATGCCTTTTCTATCTCATACAGAGAGAGGAGGGGGCTAGAGAGAGAGAGAGAGGGGACAGAGCTAGAGAGAGAGAGAGGGGGAAGAGAGAGAGAGAGAGAGGGTGGGGGGGAGCTAGAGAGAGGGGGAGCTAGAGAGGGGGCTAGAGAGAGAGAGAGGGGGAACAGAGCTAGAGAGAGAGAGAGGGGGAAGGAAGAGAGAGAGAGAGGGGGAGCTAGAGAGAGAGGGGGAAACAGAGCTAGAGAGAGAGAGAGAGAAGAGGAGAGAGAGAGGGGAAGAGAGCTAGAGAGAGAGGGGGAAGAGAGCTAGAGAGAGAGGGAAGAGGGAAAGAGAGCTAGAGAGAGAGGGGGAAGAGGGGGAAGAGAGCTAGAGAGAGAGAGAGGGAAGAGAGCTAGAGAGAGAGAGGGGGAAGTGAGCTAGAGAGAGAGGGGGAAGAGAACTAGAGAGAGAGAGGGGAAGTGGAGCTAGAGGGGGAAGAGAGAGAGGAAGAGAGGGGGGAGCTAGAGAGAGAGAGAGAGAGAGAGAGAGAGGAAGGAGAGCTGAGAGAGAGGGGGAAGTGAGCTAGAGAGGGGGAAGTGAGCTAGAGGGGGAAGTGAGCTAGAGAGAGAGGAGGAAGAGAGAGAGAGAGAGGGGGGAAGAGAGCGGGAGAGAGAGAGAGAGAGAGAGGGGAGAGAGCTAGAGAGAGAGAGAGAGAGAGAGGGGGAAAAGAGCTAGAGAGAGAGGGGGAAGAGAGCTAGAGAGAGAGGGGAAGTGAGCTAGAGAGAGAGAGGGGAAGTGAGCTAGAGAGAGAGAGAGAGGGGGAAGTGAGCTAGAGAGAGAGAGGGGGAAGTGAGCTAGAGAGAGAGATAGGGGGGGGAAGAGGGAAGAGAGAGAGAGAGAGAGAGAGAGAGGGGGAGCTAGAGAGAGAGAGAGGAAGAGAGCTAGAGAGAGAGAGGGGGAAGTGAGCTAGAGAGAGAGAGAGGGGGAAGTGAGCAGAGAGAGAGGAGGGGAAGGCTAGAGAGGAGAGAGGGGAAGTGAGCTAGAGAGAGAGCTACTCTGTGGTGAGCTCAGCTCTACACCACCACTGTGAATCAGAGTGAATCTGTGAATCAGAGTGAATCAGAGAATCAGAGTGTATCAGAGAATCAGAGTGAATCAAAGTGAATCAGAGAATAAGAGTGAATCAGTGAATCAGAGTGAATAAGTGAATCAGAGTGACTCAAAATCAGAGTGAATAAGTGATTCTGATTCACTCTGATTCACTTATTCACTCTGATTTTGAGTCACTCTGATTCACTTATTCACTTTGATTCTGATTCACTCTGATTCAAAGAGAATCAAAGTGAATAAGTGAATCATAGTGAATCAGTGAATCAGAGTGAATAAGTGAATCAGAGTGAATCAGAATGAATCAGTGTGAATCAGTGAATCAGAGTGAATCACAGTGAATACCCCCAACACAGATGTCTGTGTCGTCATGTAACATGTACTTGCCTGGACCTGCAATCAAGTTCATTTGTTGGAGGACCGGCGTTACATGTGGTCTTTTCCATGGTGAAGCTGAGACGGGCCTTTTACAGGGAACTGCTTTAAAATACCCATGTTTAAAACAACACAGTCAAGAGAGGAAACAATAACCCTTTCACTGCTACTATGTATGAGTGAATCTGACAACAAATTAATGAACGGCTGAAGGGCTGAACAAATGAAGGTATAGATAATTAAATGAATGGCTGAATAAATGAATTACTGAATGGCTGAATAAATGAATTACTGAATGGTAGAATGGCTGAATAAATGGCTGAATAAATGAATTACTGAATGGTAGAATGGCTGAATGAATGGCTGAATAAATGAATTACTGAATGAATTACTAAATGAATTACTGAATGGTAGAATGGCTGAATAAATGAATGAATAGCTGAATAAATGAATTACTGAATGGTAGAATGGCTGAATAAATTGATGAAATGCTGAATAAATTAATAAATGGCTGAATAAATTAATGAATGGCTGAATAAATAAATGAATGGCTGAATGAATGAATAAATATATTAATAGCTAATTAAATGAATGGCTGAATAAATGAGAGCGAGAGAGAGGGGGCAGAGAGATTGGGGGAGATAGAGAGAGAGGGGAGAGAGAGAGAGTGTGGGGAGAGAGAGAGGGTGGAGGGAGGGGGATAATGAGGGAGGGGGAGAGGGAAAGAGAGAGAGAAGGAGAGAGGGCCTGGGTGGGGTCTAGGTAAATAATGACCCCAGCAGTAGAGAAAGAGACAGAGGCCCGACAGACAAGGCCAGCGCTCCACTCCTCCTAACTGGTAAGCAGCCCAGAGATCCTGCTGCTACTGCTCCTCAACTCATCTGTCAGTTACAGCCAAAGCCAGCGCTCCACTCCTCCTAACTGGTAAGCAGCCCAGAGATCCTGCTACTACTGCTCCTTAACTCATCTGTCAGCTACAGCCAAAGCCAGCGCTCCACTCCTCCTAACTGGTAAGCAGCCCAGAGATCCTGCTGCTACTGCTCCTTAACTCATCTGTCAGCTACAGCCAAAGCCAACGCTCCACTCCTCCTAACTGGTAAGCAGCCCAGAGATCCTGCTACTACTGTCAGTTACAGCGAAAGGAACGAGGCGCCGGGGGAGACGAGGGGGGAGGAGAGATGCAACTACATCAGGCTGTGGGCCGCCTGGCCTCTTGGAGGGTACCATCCATCCATCCACAGCCCCAGAGCTAGTGATCAAGGCTAGCTAATATACACCATCCATCCATCCACAGCCCCAGAGCTAGTTATCTAGCTAGTTAATATACACCTTCCATCCATCCACAGCTCCAGAGCTAGTTATCTAGCTAGCTAATATACACCATCCATCCATCCATCCACAGCTCCAGAGCTAGTTATCTAGCTAGTTAATATACACCTTCCATCCATCCACAGCTCCAGAGCTAGTTATCTAGCTAGCTAATATACACCATCCATCCACAGCCCCAGAGCTAGTTATCTAGCTAGCTAATATACACCATCCATCCATCCACAGCCCCAGAGCTAGTTATCTAGCTAGCTAATATACACCATCCATCCATCCACAGCCCCAGAGCTAGTTATCTAGCTAGCTAATATACACCATCCATCCATCCACAGCCCCAGAGCTAGTTATCTAGCTAGCTAATATACAGCATCCATCCACAGCCCCATAACTAGTTATCTAGCTAGCTAATATACACCATCCATCCATCCATCCACAGCCCCAGAGCTAGTTATCTAGCTAGCTAATATACACCATCCATCCATCCACAGCCCCAGAGCTAGTTATCTAGCTAGCTTATATACACCATCCATCCATCCACAGCCCCAGAGCTAGTTATCTAGCTAGCTAATATACACCACACCATCCATCCACAGCCCCAGAGCTAGTTATCTAGCTAGCTAATATACACCATCGATCCATCCACAGCCCCAGAGCTAGTTATCTAGCTGGCTAATATACACCATCCATCCATCCATCCACAGCCCCAGAGCTAGTTATCTAGCTAGCTAATATACACCATCCATCCATCCACAGCCCCAGAGCTAGTTATCTAGCTAGCTAATATACACCATCGATCCATCCACAGCCCCAGAGCTAGTTATCTAGCTGGCTAATATACACCATCCATCCATCCACAGCCCCAGAGCTAGTTATCTAGCTAGCTAATATACACCATCCATCCACAGCCCCAGAGCTAGTTATCTAGCTAGCTAATATACACCATCCATCCATCCACAGCCCCAGAGCTAGTTATCTAGCTAGCTAATATACACCATCCATCCATCCACAGCCCCAGAGCTAGTTATCTAGCTAGCTAATATACACCATCCATCCATCCACAGCCCCAGAGCTAGTTATCTAGCTAGCTAATATACAGCATCCATCCACAGCCCCATAACTAGTTATCTAGCTAGCTAATATACACACCATCCATCCATCCATCCACAGCCCCAGAGCTAGTTATCTAGCTAGCTAATATACACCATCCATCCATCCACAGCCCCAGAGCTAGTTATCTAGCTAGCTAATATACACCATCCATCCATCCACAGCCCCAGAGCTAGTTATCTAGCTAGCTAATATACACCATCCATCCATCCACAGCCCCAGAGCTAGTTATCTAGCTGGCTAATATACACCATCCATCCATCCACAGCCCCAGAGCTAGAGCTAGCTAATATACACCATCATCCATCCACAGCCCCAGAGCTAGTTATCTAGCTGGCTAATATACACCATCCATCCATCCATCCACAGCCCCAGAGCTAGTTATCTAGCTAGCTAATATACACCATCCATCCATCCACAGCCCCAGAGCTAGTGATCAAGGCTAGCTAATATACACCATCCATCCATCCATCCATCCACAGCCCCAGAGGTAGTTATCTAGCTGGCTAATATACACCATCCATCCATCCATCCACAGCCCCAGAGCTAGTTATCTAGCTAGCTAATATACACCATCCATCCATCCACAGCCCCAGAGCTAGTTATCTAGCTGGCTAATATACACCATCCATCCATCCACAGCCCCAGAGCTAGTTATCTAGCTAGCTAATATACACCATCCATCCATCCACAGCTCCAGAGCTAGTTATCTAGCTAGCTAATATACACCATCCATCCACAGCCCCAGAGCTAGTTATCTAGCTAGCTAATATACACCATCCATCCATCCACAGCTCCAGAGCTAGTTATCTAGCTAGCTAATATACACCATCCATCCATCCACAGCCCCAGAGCTAGTGATCAAGGCTAGCTAATATACACCATCCATCCATCCACAGCCCCAGAGCTAGTTATCTAGCTAGCTAATATACACCATCCATCCATCCATCCACAGCTCCAGAGCTAGTTATCTAGCTAGCTAATATACACCATCCATCCATCCATCCACAGCTCCAGAGCTAGTTATCTAGCTAGTTAATATACACCTTCCATCCATCCACAGCTCCAGAGCTAGTTATCTAGCTAGCTAATATACACCATCCATCCATCCATCCACAGCTCCAGAGCTAGTTATCTAGCTAGTTAATATACACCTTCCATCCATCCACAGCTCCAGAGCTAGTTATCTAGCTAGCTAATATACACCATCCATCCACAGCCCCAGAGCTAGTTATCTAGCTAGCTAATATACACCATCCATCCATCCATCCACAGCCCCAGAGCTAGTTATCTAGCTAGCTAATATACACCATCCATCCACAGCCCCAGAGCTAGTTATCTAGCTAGTTAATATATACCATCCATCCACAGCCCCAGAGCTAGTTATCTAGCTAGTTAATATACACCATCCATCCATCCACAGCCCCAGAGCTAGTTATCTAGCTAGCTAATATACACCATCCATCCATCCACAGCCCCAGAGCTAGTTATCTAGCTAGCTAATATACACCATCCATCCATCCACAGCCCCAGAGCTAGTTATCTAGCTGGCTAATATACACCATCCATCCATCCATCCATCCACAGCCCCAGAGGTAGTTATCTAGCTAGCTAATATACACCATCCATCCATCCATCCACAGCCCCAGAGCTAGTTATCTAGCTAGCTAATATACACCATCCATCCATCCACAGCCCCAGAGGTAGTTATCTAGCTGGCTAATATACACCATCCATCCATCCATCCACAGCCCCAGAGCTAGTTATCTAGCTAGTTAATATACACCACACCATCCATCCACAGCCACAGAGGTAGTTAATCTAGCTAGTTAATATACACCATCCATCCATCCACAGCCCCAGAGGTAGTTAATCTAGCTAGTTAATATACACCATCCATCCATCCACAGCCCCAGAGCTAGTAATCTAGCTAGCTAATATACACCACACCATCCATCCACAGCCACAGAGGTAGTTAATCTAGCTAGTTAATATACACCATCCATCCATCCACAGCCCCAGAGCTAGTAATCTAGCTAGCTAATATACACCACACCATCCATCCACAGCCACAGAGGTAGTTAATCTAGCTAGTTAATATACACCATCCATCCATCCACAGCCCCAGAGCTAGTAATCTAGCTAGCTAATATACACCACACCATCCATCCACAGCCACAGAGGTAGTTAATCTAGCTAGTTAATATACACCACACCATCCATCCACAGCCCCAGAACTAATCTAGCTAGTACACAGGTGGCTGGCAGGGCAGAGCAGGGGAGGGGCGAGCAGGTCTCCGGAGAGAGGACCCTGGAGGACCCTAATGAAGCCCATCTGGGATGTGTAACAGAATGTTTCCCAGGGGGGTGTTAGCAGGTAGTACACTTAACGAAGGGTGCCTTCATCGCTCCGGTCCACATTAAACACCCAGCTGTTCAGGGCAGCATGGTATCAGGTGGTAGTCTAGTCACTGTGAGTGTGATATACTGACAGAATACAGAGGGAACTGTCAACAACACTTCTACCTACCAACCAACAGCTTTATGACCATTTCAGTGGATACAAGTGTTGGGTGAATTCGATCTTGATCCCACCGTACTGAGGGTTCTGAGGAAACTGTAAACTAGTCACATCTACCTATAAAAACACCTGATTTCAGATTATAAAACCATTAAACTAGTCATATCTACCTATAAAACCATTAAACTGGTCACATCTACCTATAAAACCATTAAACTAGTCATATCTACCTATAAAACCATTAAACTAGTCATATCTACCTATAACACCATTAAACTAGTCATATCTACCTATAAAACCATTAAACTAGTCATATCTACCTATAAAACCATTAAACTAGTCATATCTACCTATAAAACCATTAAACTAGTCATATCTACCTATAACACCATTAAACTAGTCATATCTACCTATAAAACCATTAAACTAGTCATATCTACCTATAAAACCATTAAACTAGTCATATCTACCTATAACAACATTAAACTAGTCATATCTACCTATAACACCATTAAACTAGTCATATCTACCTATAAAACCATTAAACTAGTCATATCTACCTATAACACCATTAAACTAGTCATATCTACCTATAAAAACACCTGATTCCAGTTTATAAAACCATTAAACTAGTCATATCTACCTATAAAACCATTAAACTAGTCACATCTACCTATAAAAACACCTGATTTCAGTTTATAAAACCATTAAACTAGTCATATCTACCTATAAAACCATTAAACTAGTCACATCTACCTATAAAAACACCTGATTTCAGTTTATAAAACCATTAAACTAGTCATATCTACCTATAAAACCACCTGATTTCAGATTATAAAACCATTAAACTAGTCACATCTACCTATAAAACCATTAAACTAGTCATATCTACCTATAAAAACACCTGATTTCAGTTTATAAAACCATTAAACTAGTCATATCTACCTATAAAACCATTAAACTAGTCATATCTACCTATAAAACCATTAAACTAGTCATATCTACCTATAAAACCATTAAACTAGTCACATCTACCTATAACACCATTAAACTAGTCATATCTACCTATAAAACCATTAAACTAGTCACATCTACCTATAACACCATTAAACTAGTCATATCTACCTATAAAACCATTAAACTAGTCACATCTACCTATAACACCATTAAACTAGTCACATCTACCTATAACACCATTAAACTAGTCATATCTACCTATAAAACCATTAAACTAGTCACATCTACCTATAAAACCACCTGATTTCAGTTTATAAAACCATTAAACTAGTCACATCTACCTATAAAACCATTAAACTAGTCATATCTACCTATAAAACCATTAAACTAGTCATATCTACCTATAAAACCATTAAACTAGTCACATCTACCTATAAAAACACCTGATTTCAGTTTATAAAACCATTAAACTAGTCATATCTACCTATAAAACCATTAAACTAGTCATATCTACCTATAAAACCATTAAACTAGTCATATCTACCTATAACACCATTAAACTAGTCATATCTACCTATAACACCATTAAACTAGTCATATCTACCTATAAAACCATTAAACTAGTCATATCTACCTATAAAACCATTAAACTAGTCATATCTACCTATAAAACCATTAAACTAGTAATATCTACCTATAAAACCATTAAACTAGTCATATCTACCTATAAAACCACCTGATTTCAGTTTATAAAACCATTAAACTAGTCATATCTACCTATAAAACCATTAAACTAGTCATATCTACCTATAACACCATTAAACTAGTCATATCTACCTATAACACCATTAAACTAGTCACATCTACCTATAACACCATTAAACTAGTCATATCTACCTATAAAACCATTAAACTAGTCATATCTACCTATAAAACCACCTGATTTCAGTTTATAAAACCATTAAACTAGTCATATCTACCTATAAAACCATTAAACTAGTCATATCTACCTATAACACCATTAAACTAGTCATATCTACCTATAACACCATTAAACTAGTCACATCTACCTATAAAACCATTAAACTAGTCACATCTACCTATAAAACCATTAAACTAGTCATATCTACCTATAACACCATTAAACTAGTCATATCTACCTATAAAACCATTAAACTAGTCATATCTACCTATAACACCATTAAACTAGTCACATCTACCTATAAAACCATTAAACTAGTCATATCTACCTATAAAACCATTAAACTAGTCATATCTACCTATAAAACCATTAAACTAGTCATATCTACCTATAAAACCATTAAACTAGTCATATCTACCTATAAAACCATTAAACTAGTCACATCTACCTATAAAACCATTAAACTAGTCATATCTACCTATAAAACCATTAAACTAGTCACATCTACCTATAAAACCATTAAACTAGTCATATCTACCTATAACACCATTAAACTAGTCATATCTACCTATAAAACCATTAAACTAGTCATATCTACCTATAAAACCACCTGATTTCAGTTTATAAAACCATTAAACTAGTCATATCTACCTATAAAACCATTAAACTAGTCATATCTACCTATAAAACCATTAAACTAGTCATATCTACCTATAAAACCATTAAACTAGTCACATCTACCTATAAAACCATTAAACTAGTCATATCTACCTATAAAACCACCTGATTTCAGTTTATAAAACCATTAAACTAGTCATATCTACCTATAACACCATTAAACTAGTCATATCTACCTATAAAACCATTAAACTAGTCATATCTACCTATAACACCATTAAACTAGTCATATCTACCTATAAAACCATTAAACTAGTCATATCTACCTATAAAACCACCTGATTTCAGTTTATAAAACCATTAAACTAGTCACATCTACCTATAAAACCATTAAACTAGTCACATCTACCTATAAAACCATTAAACTAGTCATATCTACCTATAACACCATTAAACTAGTCACATCTACCTATAAAACCATTAAACTAGTCACATCTACCTATAAAACCATTAAACTAGTCATATCTACCTATAAAACCACCTGATTTCAGTTTATAAAACCATTAAACTAGTCATATCTACCTATAACACCATTAAACTAGTCATATCTACCTATAAAACCATTAAACTAGTCATATCTACCTACAAAACCATTAAACTAGTCACATCTACCTATAAAACCATTAAACTAGTCATATCTACCTATAAAACCATTAAACTAGTCACATCTACCTATAAAACCATTAAACTAGTCATATCTACCTATAACACCATTAAACTAGTCATATCTACCTATAAAACCATTAAACTAGTCATATCTACCTATAAAACCATTAAACTAGTCATATCTACCTATAAAACCATTAAACTAGTCATATCTACCTATAAAACCATTAAACTAGTCACATCTACCTATAAAACCATTAAACTGGTCACATCTACCTATAAAAACACCTGATTCCAGTTTATAAAACCATTAAACTAGTCACATCTACCTATAAAACCATTAAACTAGTCACATCTACCTATAAAACCATTAAACTAGTCATATCTACCTATAAAACCATTAAACTAGTCACATCTACCTATAACACCATTAAACTAGTCATATCTACCTATAAAAACACCTGATTTCAGTTTATAAAACCATTAAACTAGTCACATCTACCTATAAAACTGGTCACATCTACCTATAAAAACACCTGATTCCAGTTTATAAAACCATTAAACTAGTCACATCTACCTATAAAACCATTAAACTAGTCACATCTACCTATAAAACCATTAAACTAGTCACATCTACCTATAAAACCATTAAACTAGTCACATCTACCTATAAAACCATTAAACTAGTCATATCTACCTATAAAACCATTAAACTAGTCATATCTACCTATAAAAACACCTGATTTCAGTTTATAAAACCATTAAACTAGTCATATCTACCTATAAAACCATTAAACTAGTCATATCTACCTATAAAACCATTAAACTAGTCATATCTACCTATAAAACCATTAAACTAGTCACATCTACCTATAACACCATTAAACTAGTCATATCTACCTATAACACCATTAAACTAGTCATATCTACCTATAAAACCATTAAACTAGTCACATCTACCTATAACACCATTAAACTAGTCATATCTACCTATAAAACCATTAAACTAGTCACATCTACCTATAACACCATTAAACTAGTCACATCTACCTATAAAACCATTAAACTAGTCACATCTACCTATAAAACCATTAAACTAGTCATATCTACCTATAACACCATTAAACTAGTCATATCTACCTATAAAACCATTAAACTAGTCACATCTACCTATAAAACCACCTGATTTCAGTTTATAAAACCATTAAACTAGTCATATCTACCTATAACACCATTAAACTAGTCATATCTACCTATAAAACCATTAAGCTAGTCACATCTACCTATAACACCATTAAACTAGTCACATCTACCTATAAAACCATTAAACTAGTCATATCTACCTATAAAACCATTAAACTAGTCACATCTACCTATAAAACCACCTGATTTCAGTTTATAAAACCATTAAACTAGTCACATCTACCTATAAAACCATTAAACTAGTCATATCTACCTATAAAACCATTAAACTAGTCATATCTACCTATAAAACCATTAAACTAGTCACATCATAAAACACCTGATTTCAGTTTATAAAACCATTAAACTAGTCATATCTACCTATAAAACCATTAAACTAGTCATATCTACCTATAACACCATTAAACTAGTCATATCTACCTATAAAACCATTAAACTAGTCATATCTACCTATAAAACCACCTGATTTCAGTTTATAAAACCATTAAACTAGTCACATCTACCTATAAAACCATTAAACTAGTCATATCTACCTATAAAAACACCTGATTTCAGTTTATAAAACCATTAAACTAGTCACATCTACCTATAACACCATTAAACTAGTCATATCTACCTATAAAACCATTAAACTAGTCACATCTACCTATAACACCATTAAACTAGTCACATCTACCTATAAAACCATTAAACTAGTCATATCTACCTATAAAACCATTAAACTAGTCATATCTACCTATAAAACCACCTGATTTCAGTTTATAAAACCATTAAACTAGTCACATCTACCTATAACACCATTAAACTAGTCATATCTACCTATAAAACCATTAAACTAGTCACATCTACCTATAACACCATTAAACTAGTCACATCTACCTATAAAACCATTAAACTAGTCACATCTACCTATAAAACCATTAAACTAGTCATATCTACCTATAACACCATTAAACTAGTCATATCTACCTATAAAACCATTAAACTAGTCACATCTACCTATAAAACCACCTGATTTCAGTTTATAAAACCATTAAACTAGTCATATCTACCTATAACACCATTAAACTAGTCACATCTACCTATAAAACCATTAAACTAGTCACATCTACCTATAAAACCATTAAACTAGTCACATCTACCTATAAAACCATTAAACTAGTCATATCTACCTATAACACCATTAAACTAGTCACATCTACCTATAAAACCATTAAACTAGTCACATCTACCTATAACACCATTAAACTAGTCACATCTACCTATAACACCATTAAACTAGTCACATCTACCTATAAAACCATTAAACTAGTCACATCTACCTATAAAACCATTAAACTAGTCATATCTACCTATAACACCATTAAACTAGTCATATCTACCTATAAAACCATTAAACTAGTCACATCTACCTATAAAACCACCTGATTTCAGTTTATAAAACCATTAAACTAGTCATATCTACCTATAACACCATTAAACTAGTCATATCTACCTATAAAACCATTAAGCTAGTCACATCTACCTATAACACCATTAAACTAGTCACATCTACCTATAAAACCATTAAACTAGTCATATCTACCTATAAAACCATTAAACTAGTCACATCTACCTATAAAACCACCTGATTTCAGTTTATAAAACCATTAAACTAGTCACATCTACCTATAAAACCATTAAACTAGTCATATCTACCTATAAAACCATTAAACTAGTCATATCTACCTATAAAACCATTAAACTAGTCACATCTACCTATAAAAACACCTGATTTCAGTTTATAAAACCATTAAACTAGTCATATCTACCTATAAAACCATTAAACTAGTCATATCTACCTATAACACCATTAAACTAGTCATATCTACCTATAAAACCATTAAACTAGTCATATCTACCTATAAAACCACCTGATTTCAGTTTATAAAACCATTAAACTAGTCACATCTACCTATAAAACCATTAAACTAGTCACATCTACCTATAAAACCATTAAACTAGTCATATCTACCTATAACACCATTAAACTAGTCACATCTACCTATAAAACCATTAAACTAGTCACATCTACCTATAAAACCATTAAACTAGTCATATCTACCTATAAAACCACCTGATTTCAGTTTATAAAACCATTAAACTAGTCATATCTACCTATAACACCATTAAACTAGTCATATCTACCTATAAAACCATTAAACTAGTCATATCTACCTATAAAACCATTAAACTAGTCATATCTACCTATAAAACCATTAAACTAGTCATATCTACCTATAAAACCATTAAACTAGTCATATCTACCTATAAAACCATTAAACTAGTCATATCTACCTATAAAACCATTAAACTAGTCATATCTACCTATAAAACCATTAAACTAGTCACATCTACCTATAAAACCATTAAACTAGTCATATCTACCTATAAAACCATTAAACTAGTCACATCTACCTATAAAACCATTAAACTAGTCATATCTACCTATAACACCATTAAACTAGTCATATCTACCTATAAAACCATTAAACTAGTCATATCATATAAAACCACCTGATTTCAGTTTATAAAACCATTAAACTAGTCATATCTACCTATAAAACCATTAAACTAGTCATATCTACCTATAAAACCATTAAACTAGTCATATCTACCTATAAAACCATTAAACTAGTCACATCTACCTATAAAACCATTAAACTAGTCATATCTACCTATAAAACCACCTGATTTCAGTTTATAAAACCATTAAACTAGTCATATCTACCTATAACACCATTAAACTAGTCATATCTACCTATAAAACCATTAAACTAGTCATATCTACCTATAACACCATTAAACTAGTCACATCTACCTATAAAACCATTAAACTAGTCATATATACCTATAAAACCATTAAACTAGTCATATCTACCTATAAAACCATTAAACTAGTCATATCTACCTATAAAACCATTAAACTAGTCATATCTACCTATAAAACCATTAAACTAGTCATATCTACCTATAAAACCATTAAACTAGTCACATCTACCTATAAAACCATTAAACTAGTCATATCTACCTATAAAACCATTAAACTAGTCACATCTACCTATAAAACCATTAAACTAGTCATATCTACCTATAAAAACACCTGATTTCAGTTTATAAGACCATTAAACTGGTCACATCTACCTATAAAAACACCTGATTTCAGTTTATAAAACCATCCAACTGGTCATATCTGACCACACTGAGCTGTGATCCTGAGATAAACTGTATTACTGTATTTATCGACATACAAAACATTTTAGTCCAAAAAACTGTTGGGTAAATTCAACTTAATCCTGAGAGAAACAGATTTCAAACGACAACACCATCACCACAGTGTTGAACTTCTCACATCTTTACAAACACACACACACACACACACACACACACACACACACACACACACACAAACACACACACTCCCATTCCCATTCCCATTCTCAAAACAACCCCTAGCTAGGGCATAGTGTCGGGTTGGGACAGATTTCCTGGGGGGGGGGTGCATTTTGTTATTTGTGTGTTCACTATTCACACATTTTACACCTATCAAGGCTTACATTTACTCAAGGCCTGTACTCCATGTGGGCCCAAATCCCTTTAATTAAAAACCTGCTGGAAATCAACAAACTCTGAATCAGAAATGCACGTGTTGAGTTAGAAGGTTTATAAACCACTTCATTGTCTCGAGCAGAATTATTTTAATTTCTTTGTTTACCCGAGCTCAGAAGAAGAAGAAAATTACAAGATTCCCCCTCTCCTTTTTCTCTCTCTCTTTCCTCCCTCTCCTTTCTCTCTCTCTTTCCTCCCTCTCATTTCTCTCTCTCGTTCTGTCTCTCTCTCTTTCTCTGCATAATGTCCTCGTCATCTTCGGAGGTGTGTATTTACACAACAGATGTAGGGGAGTGGTTGAGATGAGAGACGAAGGGCACCAACAGTGGGACGCATCCCCTGAAAAAAGTTAAGCGGCGCAGAAGGTGTGAGAGACGGATGGGAGGATGAGAAGGAGTAGAGGCAATCTGGAAAGGTAAACATTTACCCATTCATCTGGTAGGAGAGAGAGAACCAGGAGAGGTAGGAAAGAGAGTTGAACCAGGAGAGGGAGGAAAGAGAGAGAACCAGGAGAGGTAGGAAAGAGAGAGAACCAGGAGAGGGAGGAAAGAGAGAGAACCGGGAGAGGGAGGAAAGAGAGAGAACCGGGAGAGGGAGGAAAGAGAGAGAACCGGGAGAGGGAGGAAAGAGAGAGAACCGGGAGAGGGAGGAAAGAGAGAGAACCGGTAGAGGGAGGAAAGAGAGTGAACCAGGAGAGGGAGGAAAGAGAGTGAACCAGGAGAGGGAGGAAAGAGAGTGAACCAGGAGAGGGAGGAAAGAGAGAGAACCAGGAGAGGGAGGAAAGAGAGAGAGAACCAGGAGAGGGAGGAAAGAGAGAGAACCGGGAGAGGGAGGAAAGAGAGAGAGAACCAAGAGAGGGAGGAAAGAGAGAGAGAACCAGGAGAGGGAGGAAAGAGAGAGAACCAGGAGAGGGAGGAAAGAGAGATAACCAGGAGAGGGAGGAAAGAGAGAGAACCAGGAGAGGGAGGAAAGAGAGAGAACCATGAGAGGGAGGAAAGAGAGAGAACCAGGAGAGGGAGGAAAGAGAGAGAACCGGGAGAGGGAGGAAAGAGAGAGAGAACCAGGAGAGGGATGAAATAGAGAGAACCAGGAGAGGGAGGAAAGAGAGAGATCCGGGAGAGGGAGGAAAGAGAGAGAACCAGGAGAGGGAGGAAAGAGAGTGAACCAGGAGAGGGAGGAAAGAGAGAGAACCGGGAGAGGGAGGAAAGAGAGATAGAACCAAGAGAGGGAGGAAAGAGAGAGAGAACCAGGAGAGGGAGGAAAGAGAGTGAACCAGGAGAGGGAGGAAAGAGAGAGAACCGGGAGAGGGAGGAAAGAGAGAGAACCAGGAGAGGGAGGAAAGAGAGAGAACCAGGAGAGGGAGGAAAGAGAGAGAACCGGGAGAGGGAGGAAAGAGAGAGAACCGGGAGAGGGAGGAAAGAGAGAGAACCGGGAGAGGGAGGAAATAGAGAGAACCGGGAGAGGGAGGAAAGAGAGAGAGAGAACCAGGAGAGGGAGGAAAGAGAGAGAGAACCAGGAGAGGGAGGAAAGAGAGAGAACCAGGAGAGGGAGGAAAGAGAGAGAACCAGGAGAGGGAGGAAAGAGAGAGAACCAGGAGAGGGAGGAAAGAGAGAGAACCAGGAGAGGGAGGAAAGAGAGAGAACCGGGAGAGGGAGGAAAGAGAGAGAGAACCAGGAGAGGGAGGAAAGAGAGAGAACCAGGAGAGGGAGGAAAGAGAGAGATCCGGGAGAGGGAGGAAAGAGAGAGAACCAGGAGAGGGAGGAAAGAGAGTTAACCAGGAGAGGGAGGAAAGAGGGAGAACCGGGAGAGGGAGGAAAGAGAGAGAGAACCAAGAGAGGGAGGAAAGAGAGAGAGAACCAGGAGAGGGAGGAAAGAGAGAGAACCGGGAGAGGGAGGAAAGAGAGAGAGAACCAGGAGAGGGAGGAAAGAGAGAGAACCAGGAGAGGGAGGAAAGAGAGAGAGAACCAGGAGAGGGAGGAAAGAGAGTGAACCAGGAGAGGGAGGAAAGAGAGAGAACCGGGAGAGGGAGGAAAGAGAGAGAACCGGGAGAGGGAGGAAAGAGAGAGAACCAGGAGAGGGAGGAAAGAGAGAGAACCAGGAGAGGGAGGAAAGAGAGGGGAAGCCATTCACCACTCCCCAGCTGTGAGCTGCATTCTCTCTGCCCGTCTCTCTCTCTCTCCTCAGTGAGCCCAGTCTCCTGTCTCTCTCTCTCTCTCTCCTCAGTGAGCCCAGTCTCCTGTCTCTCTGATCATTGAGCCCAGTCTCCTGTCTCTCTCTCTCTCCTCAGTGAGCCCAGTCTCCTGTCTCTCTCTCTCTCCTCAGTGAGCCCAGTCTCCTGTCTCTCTCTCTCTCCTCAGTGAGCCCAGTCTCCTGTCTCTCTCTCTCTCCTCAGTTAGCCCAGTCTCCTGTCTCTCTCTCTCTCCTCAGTGAGCCCAGTCTCCTGTCCCTCTCTCTCTCCTCAGTGAGCCCAGTCTCCTGTCTCTCTCTCTCCTCAGTGAGCCCAGTCTCCTCTCTCTCTCTCTCTCCTCAGTGAGCCCAGTCTCTCTCTCTCTCTCTCTCTCCTCAGTGAGCCCAGTCTCCTGTCTCTCTCTCTCCTCAGTGAGCCCAGTCTCCTGTCTCTCTCTCTCTCCTCAGTGAGCCCAGTCTCCTGTCTCTCTCTCTCTCTCCTCAGTGAGCCCAGTCTCCTGTCTCTCTCTCTGATCAGTGAGCCCAGTCTCCTGTCTCTCTCTCTCTCCTCAGTGAGCCCAGTCTCCTGTCTCTCTCTCTGATCAGTGAGCCCAGTCTCCTGTCTCTCTCTCTCTCTCTCTCCTCATGGGCCCAGTCTCCTGTCCCTCTCTCTGCTCAGTAAGCCCAGTCTCCTGTCTCTCTCTCTCTCTCCTCATGGGCCCAGTCTCCTGTCTCTCTCTCTGATCAGTGAGCCCAGTCTCCTGTCTCTCTCTCTCTCTCCTCATGGGCCCAGTCTCCTGTCCCTCTCTCTCTGCTCAGTAAGCCCAGTCTCCTGTCGCTCTCTCTCTCCTCAGTGAGCCCAGTCTCCTGTCTCTCTCTCTCTGCTCAGTGAGCCCAGTCTCCTGTCTCTCTCTCTCTGCTCAGTGAGCCCAGTCTCCTGTCTCTCTCTCTCTCCTCAGTGAGCCCAGTCTCCTGTCTCTCTCTCTCTCCTCAGTGAGCCCAGTCTCCTGTCTCTCTCTCTCTCTCCTCAGTGAGCCCAGTCTCCTGTTTCTCTCTCTCTGATCAGTTAGCCCAGTCTCCTGTCTCTCTCTCTGATCAGTGAGCCCAGTCTCCTGTCTCTCTCTCTGATCAGTGAGCCCAGTCTCCTGTCTCTCTCTCTCTGCTCAGTGAGCCCAGTCTCCTGTCTCTCTCTCTCTGCTCAGTGAGCCCAGTCTCCTGTCTCTCTCTCTCTGCTCAGTGAGCCCAGTCTCCTGTCAGTCTCCTCTCTCTGATCAGTGAGCCCAGTCTCCTGTCTCTCTCTCTCTCCTCAGGGCCCAGTCTCCTGTCCCTCTCACTCTGCTCAGTAAGCCCAGTCTCCTGTCTCTCTCTCTCCTCAGTGAGCCCAGTCTCCTGTCTCTCTCTCTCTGCTCAGTGAGCCCAGTCTCCTGTCTCTCTCTCTCTCCTCAGTGAGCCCAGTCTCCTGTCTCTCTCTCTCTGCTCAGTGAGCCCAGTCTCCTGTCTCTCTCTCTCTCCTCAGTGAGCCCAGTCTCCTGTCTCTCTCTCTGCTCAGTGAGCCCAGTCTCCTGTCTCTCTCTCTCTGCTCAGTGAGCCCAGTCTCCTGTCTCTCTCTCTCTCTCCTCAGTGAGCCCAGTCTCCTGTTTCTCTCTCTCTGATCAGTTAGCCCAGTCTCCTGTCTCTCTCTCTCTGATCAGTGAGCCCAGTCTCCTGTCTCTCTCTCTCTGATCAGTGAGCCCAGTCTCCTGTCTCTCTCTCTCTGCTCAGTGAGCCCAGTCTCCTGTCTCTCTCTCTCTCCTCATGGGCCCAGTCTCCTGTCCCTCTCTCTCTGCTCAGTAAGCCCAGTCTCCTGTCTCTCTCTCTCTCCTCAGTGAGCCCAGTCTCCTGTCTCTCTCTCTCTGCTCAGTGAGCCCAGTCTCCTGTCTCTCTCTCTCTCCTCAGTGAGCCCAGTCTCCTGTCTCTCTCTCTGCTCAGTGAGCCCAGTCTCCTCAGTGAGCCCAGTCTCCTGTCTCTCTCTCTCCTCAGTGAGCCCAGTCTCCTGTCTCTCTCTCTCTCTCAGTGAGCCCAGTCTCCTGTTTCTCTCTCTCTGTCTAGCCCAGTCTCTCTCTCTCTCTGATCAGTGAGCCCAGTCTCCTGTCTCTCTCTCTCTGATCAGTGAGCCCAGTCTCCTGTCTCTCTCTCTCTGCTCAGTGAGCCCAGTCTCCTGTCTCTCTCTCTCTGCTCAGTGAGCCCAGTCTCCTGTCTCTCTCTCTCTGCTCAGTGAGCCCAGTCTCCTCTCTCTCTCTCTCTCTCCTCATGGGCCCAGTCTCCTGTCTCTCTCTCTGATCAGTGAGCCCAGTCTCCTGTCTCTCTCTCTCCTCTCTCCCTGTCCTCTCACTCTGTCAAGCCCAGTCTCCTGTCTCTCTCTCTCTCCTCAGTGAGCCCAGTCTCCTGTCTCTCTCTCTCTCAGTGAGCCCAGTCTCCTGTCTCTCTCTCTCCTCAGTGAGCCCAGTCTCCTGTCTCTCTCTCTCTGCTCAGTGAGCCCAGTCTCCCTGTCTCTCTCTCTCTCCTCAGTGAGCCCAGTCTCCTGTCTCTCTCTCTCTGCTCAGTGAGCCCAGTCTCCTGTCTCTCTCTCTCTCAGTGAGCCCAGTCTCCTGTCTCTCTCTCTCCTCAGTGAGCCCAGTCTCCTGTCTCTCTCTCTCTGATCAGTGAGCCCAGTCTCCTGTCTCTCTCTCTCTGATCAGTGAGCCCAGTCTCCTGTCTCTCTCTCTCTGATCAGTGAGCCCAGTCTCCTGTCTCTCTCTCTCTCTGCTCAGTGAGCCCAGTCTCCTGTCTCTCTCTCTCTCTCCTCAGTAAGCCCAGTCTCCTGTCCCTCTCTCTCTCTAAGCCCAGTCTCCTCTCCTCAGTGAGCCCAGTCTCCTGTCTCTCTCTCTCTGCTCAGTGAGCCCAGTCTCCTGTCTCTCTCTCTCTCTCTCCTCAGTGAGCCCAGTCTCCTGTCTCTCTCTCTCTGCTCAGTGAGCCCAGTCTCCTGTCTCTCTCTCTCCTCAGTGCCCAGCCCTGTCTCTCTCTCTGCTCAGTCAGTCTCTGTCTCTCTCTCTCTGCTCAGTGAGCCCAGTCTCCTGTCTCTCTCTCTCTCTCTCCTCAGTGAGCCCAGTTTCCTGTCTCTCTCCTCAGTGAGCCCAGTCTCCTGTCTCTCTCTCTCTGATCATTGAGCCCAGTCTCCTGTCTCTCTCTCTCTCTCCTCAGTGAGCCCAGTCTCCTGTCTCTCTCTCTCTCTGATCATTGAGCCCAGTCTCCTGTTTCTCTCTCTCTGATCAGTGAGCCCAGTCTCCTGTCTCTCTCTCTGATCAGTGAGCCCAGTCTCCTGTCTCTCTCTCTCTCTGATCATTGAGCCCAGTCTCCTGTCTCTCTCTCTCTCTCCTCAGTGAGCCCAGTCTCCTGTCTCTCTCTCTCTGATCATTGAGCCCAGTCTCCTGTTTCTCTCTCTCTGATCAGTGAGCCCAGTCTCCTGTCTCTCTCTCTGATCAGTGAGCCCAGTCTCCTGTCTCTCTCTCTGATCAGTGAGCCCAGTCTCCTGTCTCTCTCTCTCTCCTCAGTGAGCCCAGTCTCCTGTCTCTCTCTCTCTGCTCAGTGAGCCCAGTCTCCTGTCTCTCTCTCTCTGCTCAGTGAGCCCAGTCTCCTGTCTCTCTCTCTCTGCTCAGTGAGCCCAGTCTCCTGTCTCTCTCTCTCTGCTCAGTGAGCCCAGTCTCCTGTCTCTCTGCTCAGTGAGCCCAGTCTCCTGTCTCTCTCTCTCTGCTCAGTGAGCCCAGTCTCCTGTCTCTCTCTCTCTGCTCAGTAAGCCCAGTCTCCTGTCTCTCTCTCTCTGCTCAGTAAGCCCAGTCTCCTGTCTCTCTGAAGTGGTAATGAGAGGCACGCTGGAGTCTGTTTCTCTGATTCCAGTGGGAGTAGTGTTGTTATAGCAGGAGTTCTGCTTCTTCATGTGAAAGACTGCAGAACTCACATTCAGGGAAATATCTTCAGGTTCTCGCTTCACGAAGACGTGATATGATCCATGTTTTGTGTTTGTTGGTGAGATCAGGGATATAACCAGAATCAGGACAAATAGCTGAGGTGTTAAAGCACAACAACACTAAATTAAAGACAGAAAAGGAAAAAGTATATTTAACATCTGCATATACTGTACAAAGGAGACTTCTCAATACTGTACACAGGAGACTTCTCAATACTGTATACAGGATACTTCTCAATACTGTACAAAGGAGACTTCTCAATAGTGTACACAGGAGACTTCTCAATACTGTACAAAGGAGACTTCTCAATACTGTATACAGGAGACTTCTCAATACTGTACAAAGGAGACTTCTCAATACTGTATACAGGAGACTTCTCAATACTGTACAAAGGAGCCTTCTCAATACTGTACAAAGGAGACTTCTCAATAGTGTATACAGGAGACTTCTCAATACTGTACAAAGGAGACTTCTCAATACTGTATACAGGAGACTTCTCAATACTGTACAAAGGAGACTTCTCAATACTGTATACAGGAGACTTCTCAATACTGTACAAAGGAGCCTTCTCAATACTGTACAAAGGAGACTTCTCAATAGTGTATACAGGAGACTTCTCAATACTGTACAAAGGAGACTTCTCAATACTGTATACAGGAGACTTCTCAATACTGTACAAAGGAGACTTCTCAATACTGTATACAGGAGACTTCTCAATACTGTACAAAGGAGACTTCAATACTGTATACAGGAGACTCAATACTGTACAAAGGAGCCTTCTCAATACTGTACAAAGGAGACTTCTCAATAGTGTATACAGGAGACTTCTCAATACTGTACAAAGGAGACTTCTCAATACTGTATACAGGAGACTTCTCAATACTGTACAAAGGAGACTTCTCAATACTGTACAAAGGAGACTTCTCAATACTGTGGAGACTTTTACTGTATTACAAAATGTGTCCATGCAGAATCTAGTCCTTCCACAAGCTGCTGATTACATCTAGAAACATCTGAACTGCTGGGTCTCTGCCGAACAGACGAACACGTCCCATTGGTGATTTACTGAGTCCAGGTGGCTTCAACTTTCTGCATCTTAATGTGAGGAGAAGTGTGTGTGTGTGTTTGTGTGTGTTTCAGAGAATACGGCTGTCTCTATAACAATACCTTTCATTCCCAATCCCTTCCCTCACCGGGAAAGAGAGTCACTAACACAAGTAGCTCTCCTCTCCTCTCCTCTCCTCTCCTCTCCTCTCCTCTCCTCTCCTCTCTCCCCTCCTCTCCTCAGTAACAGACTAACGATGGTCAGGTGAACATCTATTCTGTACGCAGCTGAAATCATTGACAGATAAAGGAATATGTCAGAGAAGAATTTAACGGAGAGAAAAACCATGATATTTGTGTAACTGTAATCATTTGGGGATTTGTGTAGTTTTCCATAATAGTGATTGATAAACTAACCTACATGTTTTGCTCAAACCATCAAATTACGTCTGGACAGCTAAATGATTTGGTTGATTAATTCACATCCAACGCTCCTCTCACACACATGCTACAGTAGCTTGGCAATATCTATTCATCTGTACACTTTCATTCAAGTCAAAACCCCCTTTTGAAACAATGAACAAATCCCCACAGAATACTGATGGAGTTTACCTCACATCATCACTCAAAGGACAACAACTCACTACCTGACCAGGCCAGCAGAAATCACTACACCAGGTCAACAACTCACTACCTGACCAGGCCAGCAGAAATCACTACACCAGGTCAACAACTCACTACCTGACCAGGCCAGCATAAATCACTACACCAGGTCAACAACTCACTACCTAACCAGGCCAGCATAAATCACTACACCAGGACAACTCACTACCTCACCAAGCCAGCAGAAATCACTACACCAGGTCAACAACTCACTACCTAACCAGGCCAGCATAAATCACTACACCAGGACAACTCACTACCTGACCAGGCCAGCAGAAATCACTACACCAGGTCAACAACTCACTACCTGACCAGGCCAGAGGTGTGTGTGTGTGTGTGTGTGTGTAGGGGTAGTATAGAGAATAGGTGTGTTTGTGTGTAGGGTAGTATAGAGAACAGGTATGTGTGTAGGGGTAGTATAGAGAACAGGTGTGTGTGTGTATGTGTGTATGTGTGTGTGTGTGTGTGTGGTATAGAGAACAGGTGTGTGTGTAGGGGTAGTATAGAGAACAGGTGTGTGTTTGTAGGGTAGTATAGAGAACAGGTGTGTGTGTGTGTGTGTGTGTGTAGGGGTAGTATAGAGAACAGGTGTGTGTGTGTGTGTGTTAGTATAAAGAACAGGTGTGTGTGTGTATGTTAGTATAGAGAACAGGTGTGTGTGTGTGTATGTTAGTATAGAGAACAGGTGTGTGTGTGTGTGTGTAGGGGTAGTATAGAGAACAGGTGTGTGTGTGTGTGTAGGGGTAGTATAGAGAACAGGTGTGTGTGTGTGTGTTAGTATAAAGAACAGGTGTGTGTGTGTGTGTGTATGTTAGTATAAAGAACAGGTGTGTGTGTGTGTATGTTAGTATAAAGAACAGGTGTGTGTGTGTGTATGTTAGTATAGAGAACAGGTGTGTGTGTGTGTGTGTGTGTATGGGTAGTATAGAGGACAGGTGTGTGTGTGTGTAGTATAGAGAACAGGTGTGTGTGTGTGTGTGTGTAGGGGTAGTATAGAGAACAGGTGTGTGTGTGTGTGTAGTATAGAGAACAGGTGTGTGTGTGTGTAGGGGTAGTATAGAACAGGTGTGTGTGTATGTTAGTATAGAGAACAGGTGTGTGTGTGTGTAGGGTAGTATAGAGGACAGTGTGTGTGTGTGTGTGTGTGTGTGTGTGTGTGGGTATAGAGAACAGGTGTGTGTGTGTGTGTGTAGGGGTAGTATAGA
>NW_027040348.1:78377-101163 GCF_034236695.1 Oncorhynchus nerka
AGAGAGAGAGAGAGAGGGGGGGAGCTAGAGAGAGAGAAGAGAGCTAGAGAGAGAGAGGGGGAAGAGAGCTAGAGAGAGAGAGGGGGAAGTGAGCTAGAGAGAGAGAGAGGGGGAAGTGAGCTAGAGAGAGAGGGGGAAGTGAGCTAGAGAGAGAGCTACTCTGTGGTGAGCTCAGCTCTACACCACCACTGTGAATCAGAGTGAATCTGTGAATCAGAGAATCAGAGTGTATCAGAGAATCAGAGTGAATCAAAGTGAATCAGAGAATAAGAGTGAATCAGTGAATCAGAGTGAATAAGTGAATCAGAGTGACTCAAAATCAGAGTGAATAAGTGATTCTGATTCACTCTGATTCACTTATTCACTCTGATTTTGAGTCACTCTGATTCACTTATTCACTTTGATTCTGATTCACTCTGATTCAAAGAGAATCAAAGTGAATAAGTGAATCATAGTGAATCATAGTGAATCATAGTGAATCAGTGAATCAGAGTGAATAAGTGAATCAGAGTGAATCAGAATGAATCAGTGTGAATCAGTGAATCAGAGTGAATCAGAGTGAATACCCCCAACACAGATGTCTGTGTCGTCATGTAACATGTACTTGCCTGGACCTGCAATCAAAGTTCATTTGTTGGAGGACCGGCGTTAAATGTGGTCTTTTCCATGGTGAAGCTGAGACGGGCCTTTTACAGGGAACTGCTTTAAAATACCCATGTTTAAAACAACACGGTCAAGAGAGGAAACAATAACCCTTTCACTGCTACTATGTATGAGTGAATCTGACAACAAATTAATGAACGGCTGAAGGGCTGAACAAATGAAGGTATAGATAATTAAATGAATGGCTGAATAAATGAATTACTGAATGGCTGAATAAATGAATTACTGAATGGTAGAATGGCTGAATAAATGAATTACTGGCTGAATAAATGAATTACTGAATGGTAGAATGGCTGAATAAATGAATTACTGAATGGTAGAATGGCTGAATAAATGAATTACTGAATGGTAGAATGGCTGAATAAATGAATGAATAGCTGAATAAATGAATTACTGAATGGTAGAATGGCTGAATAAATTGATGAAATGCTGAATAAATTAATGAATGGCTGAATAAATAAATGAATGGCTGAATGAATTAATGAATAAATGGCTGAACAAATGAATGAATGGCTGAATGGCTGAATAAATATATTAATAGCTAATTAAATGAATGGCTGAATAAATGAGAGCGAGAGAGGGGGGCAGAGAGATTGGGGAGATAGAGAGAGAGTGGGGGAGAGAGAGAGTGTGGGGAGAGAGAGGGGATAGTGGGGGAGCAGAGAGATGGGGGAGATAGAGAGAGTGTGGGGAGAGAGAGGGTGGAGGGAGGGGGATAATGAGGGAGGGGGAGAGGGAAAGAGAGAGAGAAGGAGAGAGGGCCCGGGTGGGGTCTAGGTAAATAATGACCCCAGCAGTAGAGAAAGAGACAGAGGCCCGACAGACAAGGCCAGCGCTCCACTCCTCCTAACTGGTAAGCAGCCCAGAGATCCTGCTGCTACTGCTCCTCAACTCATCTGTCAGCTACAGCCAAAGCCAGCGCTCCACTCCTCCTAACTGCAGCCCAGAGATCCTGCTGCTACTGCTCCTCAACTCATCTGTCAGCTACAGCCAAAGGAACGAGGCGCTGGGGAGACGAGGGGGGAGGAGAGATGCAACTACATCAGGCTGTGGGCCGCCTGGCCTCCTGGAGGGTACCATCTATCCATCCACAGCCCCAGAGCTAGTTATCTAGCTAGCTAATATACACCATCCATCCATCCACAGCCCCAGAGCTAGTTATCTAGCTAGCTAATATACACCATCCATCCATCCACAGCCCCAGAGCTAGTTATCTAGCTAGCTAATATACACCATCCATCCATCCATCCATCCACAGCCCCAGAGCTAGTTATCTAGCTAGCTAATATACACCATCCATCCACAGCCCCAGAGCTAGTTATCTAGCTAGTTAATATACACCTTCCATCCATCCACAGCTCCAGAGCTAGTTATCTAGCTAGTTAATATACACCTTCCATCCATCCACAGCTCCAGAGCTAGTTATCTAGCTAGCTAATATACACCATCCATCTATCCACAGCCCCAGAGCTAGTTATCTAGCTAGCTAATATACACCATCCATCCATCCATCCACAGCCCCAGAGCTAGTTATCTAGCTAGTTAATATACACCATCCATCTATCCATCCACAGCCCCAGAACTAGTTATCTAGCTAGTTAATATACACCATCCATCTATCCATCCACAGCCCCAGAGCTAGTTATCTAGCTAGTTAATATACACCATCCATCCATCCACAGACACAGAGATAGTTATCTAGCTAGCTAATATACACCATCCATCCACAGCCCCAGAGCTAGTTATCTAGCTAGTTAATATACACCATCCATCCATCCACAGACACAGAGATAGTTATCTAGCTAGCTAATATACACCATCCATCCATCCATCCACAGCCCCAGAGCTAGTTATCTAGCTAGTTAATATACACCATCCATCTATCCACAGCCCCAGAACTAGTTATCTAGCTAGTTAATATACACCATCCATCCATCCATCCATCCACAGCCCCAGAGCTAGTTATCTAGCTAGCTAATATACACCATCCATCCATCCACAGACACAGAGATAGTTATCTAGCTAGCTAATATACACCATCCATCCATCCATCCACAGCCCCAGAGGTAGTTATCTAGCTAGTTAATATATACCATCCATCCACAGCCCCAGAGCTAGTTATCTAGATAGTTAATATACACCATCCATCCATCCACAGCCCCAGAGGTAGTTATCTAGCTAGTTAATATACACCATCCATCCATAGACACAGAGGTAGTTATCTAGCTAGTTAATATACACCATCCATCCATCCATCCACAGACACAGAGCTAGTTATCTAGCTAGCTAATATACACCATCCATCCATAGACACAGAGGTAGTTATCTAGCTAGTTAATATACACCATCCATCCATCCACAGCCCCAGAGGTAGTTATCTAGCTAGTTAATATACACCATCCATCCATCCACAGACACAGAGGTAGTTATCTAGCTAGCTAATATACACCATCCATCCATCCACAGACACAGAGCTAGTTATCTAGCTAGCTAATATACACCAACCATCCATCCACAGACACAGAGGTAGTTATCTAGCTAGTTAATATACACCATCCATCCATCCATAGACACAGAGGTAGTTATCTAGCTAGCTAATATACACCATCCATCCATCCATCCACAGACACAGAGCTAGTTATCTAGCTAGCTAATATACACCATCCAGCCACAGAGCTAGTTATCTAGCTAGCTAATATACACCATCCATCCATCCACAGACACAGAGCTAGTTATCTAGCTAGCTAATATACACCATCCAGACACAGAGGTAGTTATCTAGCTAGTTAATATACACCATCCATCCATCCACAGACACAGAGCTAGTTATCTAGCTAGCTAATATACACCATCCATCCACAGAGCTAGTTATCTAGCTAGCTAATATACACCATCCATCCACAGAGCTAGTTATCTAGCTAGCTAATATACACCATCCAGCCACAGAGCTAGTTATCTAGCTAGCTAGTACACAGGTGGCTGGCACGGCAGAGCAGGGGAGGGGCGAGCAGGTCTCCGGAGAGAGGACCCTGGAGGACCCTAATGAAGCCCAGCTGGGATACCCCCCTGTGGATGTGAACAGAATGTTTCTCGGGGGGTTAAACACCCAGCTGTTCAGGGCAGCATGGTATCAGGTGGTAGTCTAGTCACTGTGAGTGTGATATACTGACAGAATACAGAGGGAACTGTCAACAACACTTCTACCTACCAACCAACAGCTTTATGACCATTTCAGTGGATACAAGTGTTTGGTGAAATCGATCTTGATCCCACCGTACTGAGGGTTCTGAGGAAACTGTAAACTGGTCACATCTACCTATAAAAACACCTGCTTTCAGTTTATAAAACCATTAAACTGGTCATATCTACCTATAAAACCATTAAACTAGTCATATCTACCTATAAAACCATTAAACTAGTCATATCTACCTATAAAACCATTAAACTAGTCACATCTACCTATAAAACCATTAAACTAGTCATATCTACCTATAAAACCATTAAACTAGTCATATCTACCTATAAAACCATTAAACTAGTCACATCTACCTATAAAACCATTAAACTAGTCATATCTACCTATAAAACCATTAAACTAGTCATATCTACCTATAAAACCATTAAACTAGTCATATCTACCTATAAAACCATTAAACTAGTCATATCTACCTATAAAACCATTAAACTGGTCATATCTACCTATAAAACCATTAAACTAGTCATATCTACCTATAAAAACACCTGATTTCAGATTATAAAACCATTAAACTGGTCACATCTACCTATAAAACCATTAAACTAGTCACATCTACCTATAAAACCATTAAACTAGTCATATCTACCTATAAAACCATTAAACTAGTCACATCTACCTATAAAACCATTAAACTAGTCATATCTACCTATAAAACCATTAAACTAGTCATATCTACCTATAAAACCATTAAACTAGTCATATCTACCTATAACACCATTAAACTAGTCATATCTACCTATAAAAACACCTGATTTCAGTTTATAAAACCATTAAACTAGTCATATCTACCTATAAAACCATTAAACTAGTCACATCTACCTACAAAACCATTAAACTAGTCATATCTACCTATAACACCATTAAACTAGTCATATCTACCTATAAAACCATTAAACTAGTCATATCTACCTATAAAACCATTAAACTAGTCACATCTACCTATAAAACCATTAAACTAGTCACATCTACCTATAAAACCATTAAACTAGTCATATCTACCTATAAAACCATTAAACTAGTCATATCTACCTATAAAACCATTAAACTAGTCATATCTACCTATAAAACCATTAAACTAGTCATATCTACCTATAAAACCATTAAACTAGTCATATCTACCTATAACACCATTAAACTAGTCATATCTACCTATAAAACCATTAAACTAGTCATATCTACCTATAAAACCATTAAACTAGTCACATCTACCTATAAAACCATTAAACTGGTCATATCTACCTATAAAACCATTAAACTAGTCACATCTACCTATAAAACCATTAAACTAGTCATATCTACCTATAAAACCATTAAACTAGTCACATCTACCTATAAAACCATTAAACTAGTCATATCTACCTATAAAAACACCTGATTTCAGTTTATAAAACCATTAAACTAGTCACATCTACCTATAACACCATTAAATGAGTCACATCTACCTATAAAACCATTAAACTAGTCATATCTACCTATAACACCATTAAACTAGTCACATCTACCTATAAAACCATTAAACTAGTCATATCTACCTATAACACCATTAAACTAGTCATATCTACCTATAAAAACACCTGATTTCAGTTTATAAAACCATTAAACTAGTCATATCTACCTATAAAACCATTAAACTAGTCACATCTACCTACAAAACCATTAAACTAGTCATATCTACCTATAACACCATTAAACTAGTCATATCTACCTATAAAACCATTAAACTAGTCATATCTACCTATAAAACCATTAAACTAGTCACATCTACCTATAAAACCATTAAACTAGTCACATCTACCTATAAAACCATTAAACTAGTCATATCTACCTATAAAACCATTAAACTAGTCATATCTACCTATAAAACCATTAAACTAGTCATATCTACCTATAAAACCATTAAACTAGTCATATCTACCTATAAAACCATTAAACTAGTCATATCTACCTATAACACCATTAAACTAGTCATATCTACCTATAAAACCATTAAACTAGTCATATCTACCTATAAAACCATTAAACTAGTCACATCTACCTATAAAACCATTAAACTGGTCATATCTACCTATAAAACCATTAAACTAGTCACATCTACCTATAAAACCATTAAACTAGTCATATCTACCTATAAAACCATTAAACTAGTCACATCTACCTATAAAACCATTAAACTAGTCATATCTACCTATAAAAACACCTGATTTCAGTTTATAAAACCATTAAACTAGTCACATCTACCTATAACACCATTAAACTAGTCATATCTACCTATAAAACCATTAAACTAGTCACATCTACCTATAAAACCATTAAACTAGTCACATCTACCTATAACACCATTAAACTAGTCATATCTACCTATAAAACCATTAAACTAGTCATATCTACCTATAAAACCATTAAACTAGTCACATCTACCTATAAAAACACCTGATTTCAGTTTATAAAACCATTAAACTAGTCATATCTACCTATAAAACCATTAAACTAGTCATATCTACCTATAAAACCATTAAACTAGTCACATCTACCTATAAAACCATTAAACTAGTCATATCTACCTATAAAACCATTAAACTAGTCACATCTACCTATAACACCATTAAATGAGTCACATCTACCTATAAAACCATTAAACTAGTCATATCTACCTATAACACCATTAAACTAGTCACATCTACCTATAACACCATTAAACTAGTCATATCTACCTATAAAACCATTAAACTAGTCACATCTACCTATAAAACCATTAAACTAGTCACATCTACCTATAACACCATTAAACTAGTCATATCTACCTATAAAACCATTAAACTAGTCATATCTACCTATAAAACCATTAAACTAGTCACATCTACCTATAAAAACACCTGATTTCAGTTTATAAAACCATTAAACTAGTCATATCTACCTATAAAACCATTAAACTAGTCATATCTACCTATAAAACCATTAAACTAGTCATATCTACCTATAACACCATTAAATGAGTCACATCTACCTATAAAAACACCTGATTTCAGATTATAAAACCATTAAACTAGTCATATCTACCTATAACACCATTAAACTAGTCATATCTACCTATAAAACCATTAAACTAGTCATATCTACCTATAAAACCATTAAACTAGTCACATCTACCTATAAAACCATTAAACTAGTCATATCTACCTATAACACCATTAAACTAGTCATATCTACCTATAAAACCATTAAACTAGTCATATCTACCTATAACACCATTAAACTAGTCATATCTACCTATAACACCATTAAACTAGTCATATCTACCTATAAAACCATTAAACTAGTCATATCTACCTATAAAACCATTAAACTAGTCATATCTACCTATAAAACCATTAAACTAGTCATATCTACCTATAACACCATTAAACTAGTCACATCTACCTATAAAACCATTAAACTAGTCATATCTACCTATAAAACCATTAAACTAGTCATATCTACCTATAAAAACACCTGATTTCAGTTTATAAAACCATTAAACTAGTCATATCTACCTATAAAACCATTAAACTAGTCATATCTACCTATAAAACCATTAAACTAGTCATATCTACCTATAAAACCATTAAACTAGTCACATCTACCTATAAAACCATTAAACTAGTCATATCTACCTATAAAACCATTAAACTAGTCACATCTACCTATAAAACCATTAAACTAGTCATATCTACCTATAAAACCATTAAACTAGTCACATCTACCTATAAAACCATTAAACTAGTCATATCTACCTATAAAACCATTAAACTAGTCATATCTACCTATAAAACCATTAAACTAGTCATATCTATCTATAAAAACACCTGATTTCAGTTTATAAAACCATTAAACTAGTCATATCTACCTATAAAACCATTAAACTAGTCACATCTACCTATAAAACCATTAAACTAGTCATATCTACCTATAAAACCATTAAACTAGTCATATCTACCTATAAAACCATTAAACTAGTCATATCTACCTATAAAACCATTAAACTAGTCATATCTACCTATAACACCATTAAATGAGTCACATCTACCTATAAAAACACCTGATTTCAGATTATAAAACCATTAAACTAGTCATATCTACCTATAACACCATTAAACTAGTCATATCTACCTATAAAACCATTAAACTAGTCATATCTACCTATAAAACCATTAAACTAGTCACATCTACCTATAAAACCATTAAACTAGTCATATCTACCTATAACACCATTAAACTAGTCATATCTACCTATAAAACCATTAAACTAGTCATATCTACCTATAACACCATTAAACTAGTCATATCTACCTATAACACCATTAAACTAGTCATATCTACCTATAAAACCATTAAACTAGTCATATCTACCTATAAAACCATTAAACTAGTCATATCTACCTATAAAACCATTAAACTAGTCATATCTACCTATAACACCATTAAACTAGTCACATCTACCTATAAAACCATTAAACTAGTCATATCTACCTATAAAACCATTAAACTAGTCATATCTACCTATAAAAACACCTGATTTCAGTTTATAAAACCATTAAACTAGTCATATCTACCTATAAAACCATTAAACTAGTCATATCTACCTATAAAACCATTAAGCTAGTCATATCTACCTATAAAACCATTAAACTAGTCACATCTACCTATAAAACCATTAAACTAGTCATATCTACCTATAAAACCATTAAACTAGTCACATCTACCTATAAAACCATTAAACTAGTCATATCTACCTATAAAACCATTAAACTAGTCACATCTACCTATAAAACCATTAAACTAGTCATATCTACCTATAAAACCATTAAACTAGTCATATCTACCTATAAAACCATTAAACTAGTCATATCTATCTATAAAAACACCTGATTTCAGTTTATAAAACCATTAAACTAGTCATATCTACCTATAAAACCATTAAACTAGTCACATCTACCTATAAAACCATTAAACTAGTCATATCTACCTATAAAACCATTAAACTAGTCATATCTACCTATAAAACCATTAAACTAGTCATATCTACCTATAAAACCATTAAACTAGTCATATCTACCTATAAAACCACCTGATTTCAGATTATAAAACCATTAAACTAGTCATATCTACCTATAAAAACACCTGCTTTCAGTTTATAAAACCATTAAACTAGTCATATCTACCTATAAAACCATTAAACTAGTCATATCTACCTATGAAAACCATTAAACTAGTCATATCTACCTATAAAACCATTAAACTAGTCATATCTACCTATAAAACCATTAAACTAGTCATATCTACCTATAAAACCATTAAACTGGTCATATCTACCTATAAAACCATTAAACTAGTCACATCTACCTATAACACCATTAAACTAGTCATATCTACCTATAAAACCATTAAACTAGTCACATCTACCTATAAAAACACCTGATTTCAGTTTATAAAACCATTAAACTAGTCATATCTACCTATAAAACCATTAAACTAGTCATATCTACCTATAAAACCATTAAACTAGTCACATCTACCTATAAAACCATTAAACTAGTCATATCTACCTATAAAACCATTAAACTAGTCACATCTACCTATAACACCATTAAATGAGTCACATCTACCTATAAAACCACCTGATTTCAGTTTATAAAACCATTAAACTAGTCATATCTACCTATAAAACCATTAAACTAGTCACATCTACCTATAAAACCATTAAACTAGTCATATCTACCTATAAAACCATTAAACTAGTCATATCTACCTATAAAACCATTAAACTAGTCATATCTACCTATAAAACCATTAAACTAGTCATATCTACCTATAAAAACACCTGATTTCAGTTTATAAAACCATTAAACTAGTCACATCTACCTATAACACCATTAATATGTCACATCTACCTATAACACCATTAAATGAGTCACATCTACCTATAAAACCACCTGATTTCAGTTTATAAAACCATTAAACTAGTCATATCTACCTATAAAACCATTAAACTAGTCACATCTACCTATAAAACCATTAAACTAGTCATATCTACCTATAAAACCATTAAACTAGTCATATCTACCTATAAAACCATTAAACTAGTCATATCTACCTATAAAACCATTAAACTAGTCATATCTACCTATAAAAACACCTGATTTCAGTTTATAAAACCATTAAACTAGTCATATCTACCTATAAAAACACCCGATTTCAGATTATAAAACCATTAAACTGGTCACATCTACCTATAACACCATTAAATGAGTCACATCTACCTATAAAAACACCTGATTTCAGATTATAAAACCATTAAACTAGTCATATCTACCTATAAAACCATTAAACTAGTCACATCTACCTATAAAACCATTAAACTAGTCATATCTACCTATAAAACCATTAAACAAGTCATATCTACCTATAAAACCATTAAACTAGTCACATCTACCTATAAAACCATTAAACTAGTCATATCTACCTATAAAACCATTAAACTAGTCATATCTACCTATAAAACCATTAAACTAGTCATATCTACCTATAAAACCATTAAACTAGTCACATCTACCTATAAAACCATTAAACTAGTCACATCTACCTATAAAACCATTAAATGAGTCACATCTACCTATAAAACCATTAAACTAGTCATATCTACCTATAACACCATTAAACTAGTCATATCTACCTATAAAACCATTAAACTAGTCATATCTACCTATAAAACCATTAAACTAGTCATATCTACCTATAAAACCATTAAACTAGTCATATCTACCTATAAAACCATTAAACTAGTCACATCTACCTATAAAACCACCTGATTTCAGTTTATAAAACCATTAAACTAGTCACATCTACCTATAAAACCATTAATATGTCACATCTACCTATAAAACCATTAAACTAGTCATATCTACCTATAACACCATTAAACTAGTCATATCTACCTATAAAACCATTAAACTAGTCATATCTACCTATAAAACCATTAAACTAGTCATATCTACCTATAAAACCATTAAACTAGTCATATCTACCTATAAAACCATTAAACTAGTCACATCTACCTATAAAACCATTAATATGTCACATCTACCTATAAAACCATTAAACTAGTCATATCTACCTATAACACCATTAAACTAGTCATATCTACCTATAAAACCATTAAACTAGTCATATCTACCTATAACACCATTAAACTAGTCATATCTACCTATAAAACCATTAAACTAGTCATATCTACCTATAAAACCATTAAACTAGTCATATCTACCTATAAAACCATTAAACTAGTCATATCTACCTATAAAACCATTAAACTAGTCACATCTACCTATAAAAACACCTGATTTCAGTTTATAAAACCATTAAACTAGTCATATCTACCTATAACACCATTAAACTAGTCATATCTACCTATAAAACCATTAAACTAGTCATATCTACCTATAACACCATTAAACTAGTCATATCTACCTATAAAACCATTAAACTAGTCATATCTACCTATAACACCATTAAACTAGTCACATCTACCTATAAAACCATTAAACTAGTCACATCTACCTATAAAACCATTAAACTAGTCATATCTACCTATAAAACCATTAAACTAGTCATATCTACCTATAAAACCATTAAACTAGTCACATCTACCTATAAAACCATTAAACTGGTCATATCTACCTATAAAACCATTAAACTGGTCATATCTACCTATAAAACCATTAAACTGGTCACATCTACCTATAAAACCATTAAACTGGTCACATCTACCTATAAAACCATTAAACTAGTCATATCTACCTATAAAACCATTAAACTGGTCATATCTACCTATAACACCATTAAACTAGTCATATCTACCTATAAAAACACCTGATTTCAGTTTATAAAACCATCCAACTGGTCATATCTGACCACACTGAGCTGTGATCCTGAGATAAACTGTATTACTGTATTTATCGACATACAAAACATTTTAGTCCAAAAAACTGTTGGGTAAATTCAACTTAATCCTGAGAGAAACAGATTTCAAACGACAACACCATCACCACAGTGTTGAACTTCTCACATCTTTACAAACACACACACACACACACACACACACACACACACACACACACACACACTCCCATTCCCATTCTCAAAACAACCCCTAGCTAGGGCATAGTGTCGGGTTGGGACAGATTTCCTGGGGTGCATTTTGTTATTTGTGTGTTCACTATTCACACATTTTACACCTATCAAGGCTTACATTTACTCAAGGCCTGTACTCCACGTGGGCCCAAATCCCTTTAATTAAAAACCTGCTGGAAATCAACAAACTCTGAATCAGAAATGCACGTGTTGAGTTAGAAGGTTTATAAACCACTTCATTGTCTCGAGCAGAATTATTTTAATTTCTTTGTTTACCCGAGCTCAGAAGAAGAAGAAAATTACAAGATTCCCCCTCTCCTTTTTCTCTCTCTCTTTCCTCCCTCTCCTTTCTCTCTCTCTTTCCTCCCTCTCATTTCTCTCTCTCGTTCTGTCTCTCTCTCTTTCTCTGCATAATGTCCTCGTCGTCTTCGGAGGTGTGTATTTACACAACAGATGTAGGGGAGTGGTTGAGATGAGAGACGAAGGGCACCAACAGTGGGACGCATCCCCTGAAAAAAGTTAAGCGGCGCAGAAGGTGTGAGAGACGGATGGGAGGATGAGAAGGAGTAGAGGCAATCTGGAAAGGTAAACATTTACCCATTCATCTGGTAGGAGAGAGAGAACCAGGAGAGGTAGGAAAGAGAGTTGAACCAGGAGAGGGAGGAAAGAGAGAGAACCAGGAGAGGTAGGAAAGAGAGAGAACCAGGAGAGGTAGGAAAGAGAGAGAACCGGGAGAGGGAGGAAAGAGAGAGAACCGGGAGAGGGAGGAAAGAGAGAGAACCGGGAGAGGGAGGAAAGAGAGAGAACCGGGAGGGAGAGAAAGAGGGAGAGAGAAGGGAGAGGGAGGAAAGAGAGAGAACCGGGAGAGGGAGGAAGAGAGAGAGAACCGGTAGAGGGAGGAAAGAGAGTGAACCAGGGGAGGAGGAAAGAGAGTGAACCAGGAGAGGGAGGAAAGAGAGAGAACCAGGAGAGGGAGGAAAGAGAGAGAACCAGGAGAGGGAGGAAAAGAGAGAGAACCAGGAGAGGGGGAGAGGAGAGAAGAGAGAGAGAACCAAGAGAGGGAGGAAAAGAGAGAGAACCAGGAGAGGGAGGAAAGAGAGAGAACCAGGAGAGGGAGGAAAGAGAGAGAACCATGAGAGGGAGGAAAGAGAGAGAACCAGGAGAGGGAGGAAAGAGAGAGAACCGGAGAGGGAGGGGAGGAAAGGAGAGAGAGAGAACCAGGAGAGGGAGAGAGAGAACCGGGAGAAGGAAAGAGAGAGAGGGGAGGAAAGAGAGAGAGGAGAGGGAGGAAAGAGAGAGAACCAGGAGAGGGAGGAAAAAGAGAGAACCGGGAGAGGGAGGAAAGAGAGAGAACCAGGAGAGGGAGGAAAGAGAGAGAACCAGGAGAGGGAGGAAAGAGAGAGAACCAGGAGAGGGAGGAAAAGAGAGAACCGGGAGAGGGAGGAAAGAGAGAGAACCAGAGAGGGAGGAAAGAGAGAGAACCAGGAGAGGGAGGAAAGAGAGGAGAACCGGGAGAGGGAGGAAAGAGAGAGAACCAAGAGAGGGAGGAAAGAGAGAGAGAACCAGGAGAGGGAGGAAAGAGAGAGAACCGGGAGAGGGAGGAAAGAGAGAGAGAACCAGGAGAGGGAGGAAAGAGAGAGAACCAGGAGAGGGAGGAAAAGAGAGAGAACCAGGAGAGGGAGGAAAGAGAGAACCAGGAGAGGGAGAAAGGGAGAGAAAGAGGGAGAAAGAGACCTCTCCCAGAGGGAGGAAAGAGAGAGAACCAGGAGAGGGAGGAAAGAGAGGGGAAGCCATTCACCACTCCCCAGCTGTGAGCTGCATTCTCTCTGCCCGTCTCTCTCTCTCTCCTCAGTGAGCCCAGTCTCCTGTCTCTCTCTCTCTCTCTCCTCAGTGAGCCCAGTCTCCTGTCTCTCTGATCATTGAGCCCAGTCTCCTGTCTCTCTCTCTCTCTCTCCTCAGTGAGCCCAGTCTCCTGTCTCTCTCTCTCTCCTCAGTGAGCCCAGTCTCCTCTCTGTCTCTCTCTCCTCAGTGAGCCCAGTCTCCTCTGAGCCCAGTCTCCTGTCTCTCTCTCTCCTCAGTTAGCCCAGTCTCCTGTCTCTCTCTCTCTCCTCAGTGAGCCCAGTCTCCTGTCTCTCTCTCTCTCCTCAGTGAGCCCAGTCTCCTGTCTCTCTCTCTCTCCTCAGTGAGCCCAGTCTCCTGTCTCTCTCTCTCTCCTCAGTGAGCCCAGTCTCCTGTCTCTCTCTCTCTCTCCTCAGTGAGCCCAGTCTCCTGTCTCTCTCTCTCTCCTCCTCAGTGAGCCCAGTCTCCTGTCTCTCTCTCTCCTCAGTGAGCCCAGTCTCCTGTCTCTCTCTCTCTCCTCAGTGAGCCCAGTCTCCTGTCTCTCTCTCTGATCAGTGAGCCCAGTCTCCTGTCTCTCTCTCTCTCCTCAGTGAGCCCAGTCTCCTGTCTCTCTCTCTGATCAGTGAGCCCAGTCTCCTGTCTCTCTCTCTCTCTCTCTCCTCATGGGCCCAGTCTCCTGTCCTCTCTCTCTCTGCTCAGTGAGCCCAGTCTCCTGTCTCTCTCTCTCTCTCTCTCCTCATGGGCCCAGTCTCCTGTCTCTCTCTCTGATCAGTGAGCCCAGTCTCCTGTCTCTCTCTCTCTCTCATGGGCCCAGTCTCCTGTCTCTGCTCAGTGAGCCCAGTCTCTGTCTCTCTCTGCTCAGTGAGCCCAGTCTCCTGTCTCTCTCTCTGCTCAGTGAGCCCAGTCTCCTGTCTCTCTCTCTCTGCTCAGTGAGCCCAGTCTCCTGTCTCTCTCTCTGCTCAGTGAGCCCAGTCTCCTGTCTCTCTCTCTCTCTCCTCAGTGAGCCCAGTCTCCTGTCTCTCTCCTCTCTCTCCTCAGTGAGCCCAGTCTCCTGTCTCTCTCTCTCAGTAAGCCCAGTCTCCTGTCTCTCTCTCTCCTCAGTGAGCCCAGTCTCCTGTCTCTCTCTCTCTGCTCAGTGAGCCCAGTCTCCTGTCTCTCTCTCTCTCCTCAGTGAGCCCAGTCTCCTGTCTCTCTCTCTCTGCTCAGTGAGCCCAGTCTCCTGTCTCTCTCTCTCCTCAGTGAGCCCAGTCTCCTGTCTCTCTCTCTGATCAGTGAGCCCAGTCTCCTGTCTCTCTCTCTCTCCTCAGTGAGCCCAGTCTCCTGTCTCTCTCTCTCTCCTCAGTGAGCCCAGTCTCCTGTCTCTCTCTCTCTGCTCAGTGAGCCCAGTCTCCTGTCTCTCTCTCTCTCTCCTCAGTGAGCCCAGTCTCCTGTCTCTCTCTCTCTGCTCAGTGAGCCCAGTCTCCTGTCTCTCTCTCTCTGCTCAGTGAGCCCAGTCTCCTGTCTCTCTCTCTCTGCTCAGTGAGCCCAGTCCCTGTCTGCTCAGTGAGCCCAGTCTCCTGTCTCTCTCTCTCTCTCTCTGCTCAGTGAGCCCAGTCTCCTGTCTCCCTCAGTGAGCCCAGTCTCTCTCTCTCTCCTCAGTGAGCCCAGTCTCCTGTCTCTCTCTCTCTGCTCAGTGAGCCCAGTCTCCTGTCTCTCTCTCTCTCCTCAGTGAGCCCAGTCTCCTGTCTCTCTCTCTCTCTCTCCTCAGTGAGCCCAGTCTCCTGTCTCTCTCTCTCTGCTCAGTGAGCCCAGTCTCCTGTCTCTCTCTCTCTGCTCAGTGAGCCCAGTCTCCTGTCAGTCAGTCTCCTGTCTCTCTCTCTGCTCAGTGAGCCCAGTCTCCTGTCTCTCTCTCTCTCTCCTCAGTGAGCCCAGTCTCCTGTCTCTCTCTCTCCTCAGTGAGCCCAGTCTCCTGTCTCTCTCTCTCTCTCCTCAGTGAGCCCAGTCTCCTGTCTCTCTCTCTGCTCAGTGAGCCCAGTCTCCTGTCTCTCTCTCTCTCCTCAGTGAGCCCAGTCTCCTGTCTCTCTCTCTCTGCTCAGTGAGCCCAGTCTCCTGTCTCTCTCTCTCCTCAGTGAGCCCAGTCTCCTGTCTCTCTCTCTCTGCTCAGTGAGCCCAGTCTCCTGTGAGCCCAGTCTCCTCTCTCCTCAGTGAGCCCAGTCTCCTGTTCTCTCTCTCTCTGATCAGTGAGCCCAGTCTCCTGTTTCTCTCTCTCTCAGTGAGCCCAGTCTCCTGTCTCTCTCTGATCAGTGAGCCCAGTCTCCTGTCTCTCTCTCTGCTCAGTAAGCCCAGTCTCCTGTCTCTCTCTCTCTGCTCAGTGAGCCCAGTCTCCTGTCTCTCTCTCTCTGCTCAGTGAGCCCAGTCTCCTGTCTCTCTCTCTCTGCTCAGTGAGCCCAGTCTCCTGTCTCTCTCTCTGCTCAGTGAGCCCAGTCTCCTGTCTCTCTCTCTCTGCTCAGTGAGCCCAGTCTCCTGTCTCTCTCTCTCTGCTCCAGTGACCCAGCCCAGTCTCCTGTCTCTCTCTCTGCTCAGTAAGCCCAGTCTCCTGTCTCTCTCTCTCTGCTCAGTGAGCCCAGTCTCCTGTCTCTCTCTCTCTGCTCAGTAAGCCCAGTCTCCTGTCTCTCTGAAGTGGTAATGAGAGGCACGCTGGAGTCTGTTTCTCTGATTCCAGTGGGAGTAGTGTTGTTATAGCAGGAGTTCTGCTTCTTCATGTGAAAGACTGCAGAACTCACATTCAGGGAAATATCTTCAGGTTCTCGCTTCACGAAGACGTGATATGATCCATGTTTTGTGTTTGTTGGTGAGATCAGGGATATAAACAGAATCAGGACAAATAGCTGAGGTGTTAAAGCACAACAACACTAAATTAAAGACAGAAAAGGAAAAAGTATATTTAACATCTGCATATACTGTACAAAGGAGACTTCTCAATACTGTACAAAGGAGACTTCGCAATACTGTACAAAGGAGACTTCTCAATACTGTATACAGGAGACTTCTCAATACTGTATACAGACTTCTCAATACTGTACAAAGGAGACTTCTCAATACTGTATACAGGAGACTTCTCAATACTGTACAAAGGAGACTTCTCAATACTGTATACAGGAGACTTCTCAATACTGTACAAAGGAGCCTTCTCAATACTGTACAAAGGAGACTTCTCAATACTGTATACAGGAGACTTCTCAATACTGTACAAAGGAGACTTCTCAATACTGTATACAGGAGACTTCTCAATACTGTACAAAGGAGACTTCTCAATACTGTACAAAGGAGACTTCTCAATACTGTATACAGGAGACTTCTCAATACTGTATTACAAAATGTGTCCATGCAGAATCTAGTCCTTCCACAAGCTGCTGATTACATCTAGAAACATCTGAACTGCTGGGTCTCTGCCAGGAGACAGACAAAGGAGACAATACGTACAAAGGAGACCCATTGGAGATTTACTGTGTCCAGCAGTGGCTTCCACAACTTTCTGCATCTGAATGTGAGGAGAACAGTCCCATTGTGTTGAGTCCAGGTGTGTGTATGTGAGGAGAAGTGTGTGTGTGTGTTTGTGTGTGTTTCAGAGAATACGGCTGTCTCTATAACAATACCTTTCATTCCCAATCCCTTCCCTCACCGGGAAAGAGAGTCACTAACACAAGTAGCTCTCCTCTCCTCTCCTCTCCTCTCCCCTCTCCTCTCTCCCCTCCTCTCCTCAGTAACAGACTAACGATGGTCAGGTGAACATCTATTCTGTACGCAGCTGAAATCATTGACAGATAAAGGAATATGTCAGAGAAGAATTTAACGGAGAGAAAAACCATGATATTTGTGTAACTGTAATCATTTGGGGATTTGTGTAGTTTTCCATAATAGTGATTGATAAACTAACCTACATGTTTTGCTCAAACCATCAAATTACGTCTGGACAGCTAAATGATTTGGTTGATTAATTCACATCCAACGCTCCTCTCACACACATGCTACAGTAGCTTGGCAATATCTATTCATCTGTACACTTTCATTCAAGTCAAAACCCCCTTTTGAAACAATGAACAAATCCCCACAGAATACTGATGGACTTGACCAGGAGAGCAGAAACCTCAGGTCAACATCACTACCTAACCAAGCAGAAATCACTACACCAGGTCAACAACTCACTACCTGACCAGGCCAGCAGAAATCACTACACCAGGTCAACAACTCACTACCTGACCAGGCCAGCAGAAATCACTACACCAGGTCAACAACTCACTACCTAACCAGGCCAGCAGAAATCACTACACCAGGTCAACAACTCACTACCTGACCAGGCCAGCAGAAATCACTACACCAGGTCAACAACTCACTACCTGACCAGGCCAGCAGAAATCACTACACCAGGTCAACAACTCACTACCTGACCAGGCCAGCAGAAATCACTACACCAGGTCAACAACTCACTACCTGACCAGGCCAGCATAAATCACTACACCAGGTCAACAACTCACTACCTAACCAGGCCAGCATAAATCACTACACCAGGACAACTCACTACCTCACCAAGCCAGCAGAAATCACTACACCAGGTCAACAACTCACTACCTAACCAGGCCAGCATAAATCACTACACCAGGACAACTCACTACCTGACCAGGCCAGCAGAAATCACTACACCAGGTCAACAACTCACTACCTGACCAGGCCAGAGGTGTGTGTGTGTGTGTGTGTGTAGGGGTAGTATAGAGAATAGGTGTGTTTGTGTGTAGGGTAGTATAGAGAACAGGTATGTGTGTAGGGGTAGTATAGAGAACAGGTGTGTGTGTGTATGTGTGTATGTGTGTGTGTGTGTGTGTGTGTGTGGTATAGAGAACAGGTGTGTGTGTAGGGGTAGTATAGAGAACAGGTGTGTGTTTGTAGGGCAGTATAGAGAACAGGTGTGTGTGTGTGTGTGTAGGGGTAGTATAGAGAACAGGTGTGTGTGTGTGTATGTTAGTATAAAGAACAGGTGTGTGTGTGTATGTTAGTATAGAGAACAGGTGTGTGTGTGTGTATGTTAGTATAGAGAACAGGTGTGTGTGTGTGTGTGTGTGTAGGGGTAGTATAGAGAACAGGTGTGTGTGTGTGTGTAGGGGTAGTATAGAGAACAGGTGTGTGTGTGTGTGTTAGTATAAAGAACAGGTGTGTGTGTGTGTGTGTATGTTAGTATAAAGAACAGGTGTGTGTGTGTATGTTAGTATAAAGAACAGGTGTGTGTGTGTGTATGTTAGTATAGAGAACAGGTGTGTGTGTGTGTGTGTGTATGGGTAGTATAGAGGACAGGTGTGTGTGTGTGTGTAGTATAGAGAACAGGTGTGTGTGTGTGTGTGTAGGGGTAGTATAGAGAACAGGTGTGTGTGTGTGTGTAGTATAGAGAACAGGTGTGTGTGTGTGTGTAGGGGTAGTATAGAGAACAGGTGTGTGTGTGTATGTTAGTATAGAGAACAGGTGTGTGTGTGTGTAGGGGTAGTATAGAGGACAGGTGTGTGTGTGTGTGTGTGTGTGTGTGTAGTATAGAGAACAGGTGTGTGTGTGTGTGTGTAGGGGTAGTATAGAGAACAGGTGTGTGTGTGTGTGTGTGTGTGTGTGTGTGTAGTATAGAGAACAGGTGTGTGTGTGTGTGTGTAGGGGTAGTATAGAGAACAGGTGTGTGTGTGTGTATGTTAGTATAGAGAACAGGTGTGTGTGTGTGTGTATGTTAGTATAGAGAACAGGTGTGTGTGTGTGTAGGGGTAGTATAGAGGACAGGTGTGTGTGTGTGTGTGTGTGTGTGTGTGTGTGTGTGGGTATAGAGAACAGGTGTGTGTGTGTGTGTAGGGGTAGTATAGAGAACAGGTGTGTGTGTGTTAGTATAGAGAACAGGTGTGCGTGTGTATGTTAGTATAGAGAACAGGTGTGTGTGTGTGTAGGGGTAGTATAGAGAACAGGTGTGTGTGTGTGTATGTTAGTATAGAGAACAGGTGTGTGTGTGTGTGTGTGTGTAGGGGTAGTATAGAGAACAGGTGTGTGTGTGTGTGTAGGGGTAGTATAGAGAACAGGTGTGTGTGTGTGTGTTAGTATAAAGAACAGGTGTGTGTGTGTGTGTGTATGTTAGTATAAAGAACAGGTGTGTGTGTGTATGTTAGTATAAAGAACAGGTGTGTGTGTGTGTATGTTAGTATAGAGAACAGGTGTGTGTGTGTGTGTGTGTATGGGTAGTATAGAGGACAGGTGTGTGTGTGTGTGTAGTATAGAGAACAGGTGTGTGTGTGTGTGTGTAGGGGTAGTATAGAGAACAGGTGTGTGTGTGTGTGTAGTATAGAGAACAGGTGTGTGTGTGTGTAGGGGTAGTATAGAGAACAGGTGTGTGTGTGTATGTTAGTATAGAGAACAGGTGTGTGTGTGTGTAGGGGTAGTATAGAGGACAGGTGTGTGTGTGTGTGTGTGTGTAGTATAGAGAACAGGTGTGTGTGTGTGTGTGTAGGGGTAGTATAGAGAACAGGTGTGTGTGTGTGTGTGTGTGTGTGTGTAGTATAGAGAACAGGTGTGTGTGTGTGTGTGTAGGGGTAGTATAGAGAACAGGTGTGTGTGTGTGTATGTTAGTATAGAGAACAGGTGTGTGTGTGTGTGTATGTTAGTATAGAGAACAGGTGTGTGTGTGTGTAGGGGTAGTATAGAGGACAGGTGTGTGTGTGTGTGTGTGTGTGTGTGTGGGTATAGAGAACAGGTGTGTGTGTGTGTGTAGGGGTAGTATAGAGAACAGGTGTGTGTGTGTTAGTATAGAGAACAGGTGTGCGTGTGTATGTTAGTATAGAGAACAGGTGTGTGTGTGTGTAGGGGTAGTATAGAGAACAGGTGTGTGTGTGTGTGTATGTTAGTATAGAGAACAGGTGTGTGTGTGTGTGTGTGTGTAGGGGTAGTATAGAGAACAGGTGTGTGTGTGTGTGTGTAGGTTAGTATAGAGAACAGGTGTGTGGCTGGTGAGAGCTGACGTTGCAAAGCTTAGGTAGCACCCAGAGGGGTAGGAGCTAACACACACACACACACACACACACACACACACACACACACACACACACACACACACACACACACACACTGCTGTTGGCATTAGGTGCAGTGAGCCACAGGAGTAACGATGAGTTCACAGCCATGCAATCTGTTCCAACTCTCTCCGAAATAAACACACACACGCTTACTGATTGGACAATGATCTCTCCGATTTGCCAAGGAACACACCCCACACTGCACAGTGATACACTGACAGAGTTAAAACACCCCACACTGCACAGTGATACACTGACAGAGTTAAAACACCCCACACTGCACAGTGATACACTGACAGAGTTAAAACACCCCACACTGCACAGTGATACACTGACAGAGTTAAAACACCCCACACTGCACAGTGATACACTGACAGAGTTAAAACACCCCACACTGCACAGTGATACACTGACAGAGTTAAAACACCCCACACTGCACAGTGATACACTGACAGAGTTAAAAATAAAATACAACTTTATTGTCCATTCAGGATGGACAGACAGATTTAAACCAGGTCCACATCACTTCCATTAAAGTGATCACAAACATTATCACACCATTTAAACATTTAAACCAGTCAGTCCATCACCATTTAAAACACCCACACTGCACTATCACACCATTTAAAACCAGTCAGTCCATCTTATTGACTATCACACCATTAAACCAGTCAGTCCATCATACTATCACACCATTTAAACCAGTCAGTCCATAAACCATACATTATCACACCATTTAAACCAGTCAGTCCATCATACTATCACACCATTTAAACCAGTCAGTCCATCTTATTGACTATCACCATTTAAACCAGTCTCCATCACACCATTTAAACCAGTCAGTCCATCTTCACACCATTTAAACCAGTGTCCACTATCACACCATTTAAACCAGTCAGTCCATCATACTATCACACCATTTAAAACCAGTCAGTCCATCATATTGACTATCACACCATTTAAACCAGTCAGTCCATCACACCATTTAAACCAGTCAGACTATCACACCATTTAAACCAGTCAGTCCATCATACTATCACACCATTTAAACCAGTCAGTCCCATCACCATTTAAACCAGTCCAGTCCATTTAAACCATCATCACACCATTTAAACCAGTCAGTCCATCATACTATCACACCATTTAAACCAGTCAGTCCATCTTATTGACTATCACACCATTTAAACCAGTCAGTCCATCTTACTATCACACCATTTAAACCAGTCAGTCCATCATTACTATCACACCATTTAAACCAGTCAGTCCATCATACTATCACACCATTTAAACCAGTCAGTTCATCATACTATCACACCATTTAAACCAGTCAGTCCATCACACCATTTAAACCAGTCAGTCCATCATACTATCACACCATTCAAACCAGTCAGTCCATCATACTATCACACCATTTAAACCAGTCAGTCATTATACTATCACACCATTTAAACCAGTCAGTCCATCATACTATCACACCATTTAAACCAGTCAGTCCATCATACTATCACACCATTTAAACCAGTCAGTCCATTATACTATCACACCATTTAAACCAGTCAGTCCATCATACTATCACACCATTTAAACCAGTCAGTCCATCTTATTGACTATCACACCATTTAAACCAGTCAGTCCATCATACTATCACACCATTTAAACCAGTCAGTCCATCACACCTTAGTCAGTCCATCATACTATCACACCATTTAAACCAGTCAGTCCATCATCACACCATTGACTATCACACCATTTAAACCAGTCAGTCCATCTTATTGACTATCACACCATTTAAACC
>NW_027040348.1:101663-124163 GCF_034236695.1 Oncorhynchus nerka
GTTAGTATAGAGAACAGGTGTGTGTGTGTATGTTAGTATAGAGAACAGGTGTGTGTGTGTGTAGGGGTAGTATAGAGAACAGGTGTGTGTGTGTGTGTGTGTATGTTAGTATAGAGAACAGGTGTGTGTGTGTGTGTGTGTGTAGGGGTAGTATAGAGAACAGGTGTGTGTGTGTGTGTATGTTAGTATAGAGAACAGGTGTGTGGCTGGTGAGAGCTGAGAACAGGTGTGCAAAGTGTAGGTAGCACCCAGTGTGTGGCAGAGAGTTAGTACACACACACACACACACACACACACACACACACACACACACACACACACACACACACACTGCTGTTGGCATTAGGTGCAGTGAGCCACAGGAGTAACGATGAGTTCACAGCCATGCAATCTGTTCCAACTCTCTCGCTCTCTCCGAAATAAACACACACACGCTTACTGATTGGACAATGATCTCTCCGATTTGCCAAGGAACACACCCCACACTGTACAGTGATACACTGACAGAGTTAAAACACCCCACACTGCACAGTGATACACTGACAGAGTTAAACACACCACACTGTTAAAACACACCCACACTGCACAGTGATACACTGACAGAGTTTAAACACACCACACTGCACAGTGATACACTGACAGAGTTAAAACACCCCACACTGCACAGTGATACACTGACAGAGTTAAAACACCCCACACTGCACAGTGATACACTGACAGAGTTAAAACACCCCACACTGCACAGTGATACACTGACAGAGTTAAAACACCCCACACTGCACAGTGATACACTGACAGAGTTAAAACACCCCACACTGCACAGTGATACACTGACAGAGTTAAACACACCACACTGCACAGTGATACACTGACAGAGTTAAAACACCCCACACTGCACAGTGATACACTGACAGAGTTAAAACACCCCACACTGCACAGTGATACACTGACAGAGTTAAAACACCCCACACTGCACAGTGATACACTGACAGAGTTAAAACACCCCACACTGCACAGTGATACACTGACAGAGTTAAAACACCCCACACTGCACAGTGATACACTGACAGAGTTAAAACACCCCACACTGCACAGTGATACACTGACAGAGTTAAAAACACCCCACACTGCACAGTGATACACTGACAGAGTTAAAACACCCCACACTGCACAGTGATACACTGACAGAGTTAAAACACCCCACACTGCACAGTGATACACTGACAGAGTTAAAACACCCCACACTGCACAGTGATACACTGACAGAGTTAAAACACCCCACACTGCACAGTGATACACTGACAGAGTTAAAACACCCCACACTGCACAGTGATACACTGACAGAGTTAAAACACCCCACACTGCACAGTGATACACTGACAGAGTTAAAAATAAAATACAACTTTATTGTCCATTCAGGATGGACATCCTTCCATTAAAATGATCACAAACATTATCACACCATTTAAACCAGTCAGTCCATCATACTATCACACCATTTAAACCAGTCAGTCCATCTTATTGACTATCACACCATTTAAACCAGTCAGTCCATCATACTATCACACCATTTAAACCAGTCAGTCCATCATACTATCACACCATTTAAACCAGTCAGTCCATCATATTGACTATCACACCATTTAAACCAGTCAGTCCATCTTATTGACTATCACACCATTTAAACCAGTCAGTCCATCACACTATCACACCATTTAAACCAGTCAGTCCATCATACTATCACACCATTTAAACCAGTCAGTCCATCATACTATCACACCATTTAAACCAGTCAGTCCATCATACTATCACACCATTTAAACCAGTCAGTCCATCATACTATCACACCATTTAAACCAGTCAGTCCATCACACCATTTAAACCAGTCAGTCCATCACACCATTTAAACCAGTCAGTCCATCATACTATCACACCATTTAAACCAGTCAGTCCATCTTATTGACTATCACACCATTTAAACCAGCCAGTCCATTATACTATCACACCATTTAAACCAGTCAGTCCATCATACTATCACACCATTTAAACCAGTCAGTCCATCATACTATCACACCATTTAAACCAGTCAGTCCATCTTATTGACTATCACACCATTTAAACCAGTCAGTCCATCATACTATCACACCATTTAAACCAGTCAGTCCATCATACTATCACACCATTTAAACCAGTCAGTCCATCATACTATCACACCATTTAAACCAGTCAGTCCATCATACTGTCACACCATTTAAACCAGTCAGTCCATCACACCATTTAAACCAGTCAGTCCATCTTATTGACTATCACACCATTTAAACCAGTCAGTCCATCATACTGACTATCACACCATGTAAACCAGTCAGTCCATTATACTATCACACCATTTAAACCAGCCAGTCCATCATACTATCACACCATTTAAACCAGTCAGTCCATCTTATTGACTATCACACCATTTAAACCAGTCAGTCCATCTTATTGACTATCACACCATGTAAACCAGTCAGTCCATCTTATTGACTATCACACCATTTAAACCAGTCAGTCCATCATACTATCACACCATTTAAACCAGCCAGTCCATCATACTATCACACCATGTAAACCAGTCAGTCCATCTTATTGACTATCACACCATTTAAACCAGTCAGTCCATTATACTATCACACCATGTAAACCAGTCAGTCCATCATACTATCACACCATTCAAACCAGTCAGTCCATCATACTATCAGACCATTTAAACCAGTCAGTCATTATACTATCACACCATTTAAACCAGTCAGTCCATCTTATTGACTATCACACCATTTAAACCAGTCAGTCCATCTTATTGACTATCACACCATTTAAACCAGTCAGTCCATCATACTATCACACCATTCAAACCAGTCAGTCCATCACACCATTCAAACCAGTCAGTCCATCATACTATCACACCATTCAAACCAGTCAGTCCATCACACCATTCAAACCAGTCAGTCCATCATACTATCACACCATTCAAACCAGTCAGTCCATCATCCTGACTAACAATATAGAGAACAGTGTTTACTATTGTGGTCCGTTTGCTTTTGCCTCTCAGGATCATATTGCCGAACCAGACTGTCATCTTGAAAGTGAGGGATGCTCCCCACCAGACTGTCATCTTGAACGTGAGGGATGCTCCTCACCAGACTGTCATATTGAGCGTGAGGGATGCTCCCCACCAGACTGTCATATTGAACGTGAGGGATGCTCCCCACCAGACTGTCATATTGAACGTGAGGGATGCTCCCCACCAGACTGTCATATTGAACGTGAGGGATGCTCCCCACCAGACTGTCATATTGAACGTGAGGGATGCTCCTCCACCAGACTGTCATATTGAACGTGAGGGATGCTCCCCCACCAGACTGTCATATTGAACGTGAGGGATGCTCCCCCACCAGACTGTCATATTGAACGTGAGGGATGCTCCCCCACCAGACTCATCAATGTGTCCCCCGAGGTATTTAAAACACTCAACCTCCTCCACCTGTTGGTCGTTCAGAGACAGTGGTTGGGACATCGGCAGGTTGCTGCCATTGATGACCAGCTCCTTTGTCTTGTCCAAATTGATGTTCAGGGCACTTGACCGGCACCATTCTTAAAGATTGTTGGCCTGTATAATATTTTATGAGAGATGAATGTCCTTATTTATAATGTTCTACAGCTTTAGATTCATCCAATTAAATAAATAGGGTAAGAAAATACAGAATAACCCCCAAAAATAGGAGCTTTAAAAAGCTCCAAAAATGTCCATTTGGGTCCGTAATAAATACCATCTGTTGTGTCCTTTAGGGATAAAATACCTGTCAAACACTCTGCTGTTATAGCAGGCAACCAGCAGAGACTTGATCTGAAAGGCATATTGGAACAGATGTGTTGAAATTACATCTCGCTCTGCCCGTGTGCATACACTGCTGTGTGCAGGCGTGAGTGGATTTACAATGCACAGGGAGGGGATAGAGGTGCTGGGAATGAATGGTTGGAAGGGGCTGGGGTAGGAGAGAGAGAGAGAGAGGAGGTTGGAGAGAGAGAGAGAGAGAGAGAGAGAGAGAGAGAGAGAGAGAGAGAGAGATGAGGTTGGAGAGAGAGAGAGAGAGAGAGAGAGAGAGAGAGAGAGAGAGATGAGGTTGGAGAGAGAGAGAGAGAGAGAGAGAGAGAGAGATGAGGTTGGAGAGAGAGAGAGAGAGAGAGAGAGAGAGATGAGGTTGGAGAGAGAGAGAGAGAGAGAGAGAGAGATACGCGAAGGAGAGAAGAGGGAGAGACACTTCAGAGGATTGGGCCCTGGTCTCTGAAAGGTCAGGTCTGTAAATAAAGTTAGTATTGATCATTAGAAGGTGTGTGGTTTAGCTGTGGTGGGCAGGCTGCTGTGTTCTCTGAGGAACTGTCAAAACTCCACCCCGCCCTTCCATCTCTGCCCCTAAAACCTCCACTCTTCTACTCCGCCCTTCCACCTCCGCCCCTAAAACCACTCTTCTACCCGCCCTTCCACCTACTCCTAAAACCTCCGCCCCTAAAACCTCCGCCCTTCTACATCCGCCCTTCTACATCCGCCCTTCCACCTCCACCCTTCCACCTCTGCCCCTCCACCTCCGTCCTTCCACCTCTGCCCTTCCACCTCCGCCGTTCTACCTCCGCCCCTAAAACCTCCACCCTTCTACCTCCGCCCCTAAAACCTCCGCCCTTCTACCTCCGCCCCTAAAACCTCCGCCCTTCCACCTCCGCCCCTCCACCTCTGCCCTTCTACCTCCGCCCCTAAAACCTCCACACTTCTACCTCCGCCCTTCCACCTCTGCCCCTCTACCTCCGCCCCTCCAATCTTCACTCCGCCCCTCCAATCTTCAACTCCGCCCCACCAATCTTCAACTCCGTCCCTCCACTCCATAAAATGCTCTGGATCAAAGTAAAGGCAGAGAGAGTATACACTAATGTAGTGTGTACATAGTGTTTACTCCACTAATGTAGTGTGTACATAGTGTAATGTAGTGTGTGCATAGTATAATGTAGTGTGTACATAGTGCTTCCTCCACTAATGTAGTGTATACATAGTGTTTCCTCCACTAATGTAGTGTGTACATAGTGTTTCCTCCACTAATGTAGTGTGTACATAGTGTTTCCTCCACTAATGTAGTGTGTACATAGTATAATGTAGTGTATACATAGTGTTTCCTCTGCTAATGCAGTGTATACATAGTGTTTCCTCTGCTAATGTAGTGTGTACATAGTATAATGTAGTGTGTACATAGTATAATGTAGTGTGTACAGAGTATAATGTAGTGTGTACATAGTGTTTCCTCCACTAATGTAGTGTGTACATAGTATAATGTAGTGTGTACATAGTATAATGTAGTGTGTACAGAGTATAATGTAGTGTATACATAGTATAATGTAGTGTGTACATAGTATAATGTAGTGTGTACATAGTGTTTCCTCCACTAATGTAGTGTGTACATAGTGTAATGTAGTGTATACATAGTGTTTCCTCTGCTAATGCAGTGTGTACATAGTGTTTCCTCCACTAATGTAGTGTGTACATAGTATAATGTAGTGTATACATAGTATAATGTAGTGTGTACATAGTGTTTCCTCCACTAATGTAGTGTGTACATAGTATAATGTAGTGTGTACATAGTGTTTCCTCCACTAATGTAGTGTATACATAGTGTTTCCTCCACTAATGTAGTGTATACATAGTGTTTCCTCCACTAATGTAGTGTGTACATAGTATAATGTAGTGTGTACATAGTGTTTCCTCCACTAATGTAGTGTGTACATAGTGTTTCCTCCACTAATGTAGTGTGTACATTGTGTTTCCTCCACTAATGTAGTGTATACATAGTATAATGTAGTGTGTACATAGTGTTTCCTCCACTAATGTAGTGTGTACATAGTGTTTCCTCCACTAATGTAGTGTGTACATAATCCTACATTAATGAAGGTACGTCTATGTCAAAAGGAGTCATAACAACACACTACATTAACAGGCAAGTCGACGCTACATGATTTCCCTCCACTGCACCGTCCTTCCATACAGACACATTATTCTGTAGAGAAAGATGAGAAGCCTCATCTGCCAAGAAGGGAATTCTGGGTGGAAATGGGAGGTAGATCACTAGGAATCTGTCATTAATGAATAATACCAGTAGCTAGCTGTAGTGAATGACATCATGCTGTAGAAGAGAGAGGAGAGATTAGAGAGAGAGAGAGAGAGAGGGAGAGACAGAGAGAGAGTAGAGAGAAAGAGAGTAGAGAGAGAGAGCGAGCGAGAGAGAGAGAGCGAGAGAGAGAGATAGAGAGGAGAGAAAGAGAGAGATAGAGAGAGGAGAGAAAGAGAGTAGAGAGATAGAGAGCGAGAGAGGGGGGAGAGAGAGAGTAGAGAAAAAGAGAGTAGAGAGAGAGGAGAGAAAGAGAGTAGATAGAGAGAGGAGAGAAAGAGAGTAGAGAGAGAAAGAGAGGAGAGAGAGAGAGAGAGAGAGTAGAGAGAAAGAGAGTAGAGAGAGAGAGTAGAAAGAGAGTAGAGAGAGTAGAAAGAGAGTAGATAGAGAAAGAGAGGAGAGAGAGACGGAGAGAGAGAGTAGAGAGAAAGAGAGTAGAGAGAGAGAGTAGAGATAAAGAGAGTAGAGAGAGAGAGTAGAAAGAGAGTAGAGAGAGAGAGAGAGAGTAGAAAGAGAGTAGAGAGAGAGAGAGAAGAGAGAGAGATAATGAATCAACAGCTTCACCCCAGCGACCTGAAGCTATTTACCAGCATCCTGTCTGAGGGGCACAAGTACCCTTCATACCCAGACCACCTCTGGAGTAGCAGACACAGGCAAGGGAAAGAGAGAGAGAGCATTCTAAAACGCACCCTATTCCCTACATAGTGCACTACTGTTGAGTCCTATTCGCCCTGTTCAAAAGTAGTGCACTCTATAGGAAATAGGGCTCCATTGGGAGCAGTGAATGTATGCAGGAGTTGTAAGTGAAATGCCAACACATGGAGGTCGGAGCCCAAAACAGACAGACGGGCGGATAGACAGGGCACTCGATCATCTAGAGAGCAATCAGGGCTGCACACAGTCACACACGGCCGACTGGCACACATTCAGCCGCTGCGCCAGAGAGATGGAGGGAGAGGTTGAGAGATGGAGGGAGAGGTTGAGAGATGGAGGGAGAGGTTGAGAGATGGAGGGAGAGGTTGAGAGATGGAGGGAGAGGTTGAGAGGGATCTGAAGTGGACATTGTTCATGTGATGTGGCTGCTGTGTGTTCCTGGACACAACGTCCTGAGAGGAGAGGACCGACCATAGAGCTGCTGTGTGTTCCTGGACACAACGTCCTTAGAGGACCGAACATAGAGCTGCTGTGTGTTTCTGGACACAACGTCCTGAGAGGAGAGGACCAACCATAGAGCTGCTATGTGTTCCTGGACACAACGTCCTGAGAGGAGAGGACCAACCATAGAGCTGCTGTGTGTTCCTGGACACAACGTCCTTAGAGGACCGAACATAGAGCTGCTGTGTGTTTCTGGACACAACGTCCTGAGAGGAGAGGACCAACCATAGAGCTGCTGTGTGTTCCTGGACACAACGTCCTGAGAGGAGAGGACCAACCATAGAGCTGCTGTGTGTTCCTGGACACAACGTCCTGAGAGGAGAGGACCAACCATAGAGCTGCTGTGTGTTCCTGGACACAACGTCCTTAGAGGACCGAACATAGAGCTGCTGTGTGTTCCTGGACACAACGTCCTGAGAGGAGAGGACCAACCATAGAGCTGCTGTGTGTTCCTGGACACAACGTCCTGAGAGGAGAGGACCGAGCAACCAATGTCTTTGTGTGTGTGCGCATCTTTCTTTCTGTCTAGGAATTTACGCTCTCACCCTCCCACAGCCCCTGACGATGGACAACCTCTGTAAGCGTCGCTGCTGATAAGAAAATTAGTGTTTGTTTAGACGTGAAATTAGCCTTTGAGAAAATCAGCTGGACACTTGAAAACGTTTCTGGGTGTTGATAAACACCAGCTGTAGCCGATCGAAGACCGCAAGAGACAAACATGTGCCAAACACAACCTCTGAGTCAGACCGTATGGGGGAAAAGCTTTACTTTAGAAATGAAAACAACATTGGAGGAAAGAATCAAATGTTATGTACGTAATCAGACAAACTGTTTTGTTCCTGTTTTATCTAAATAGGACTGACCCACATAATGATGGAACGTTCCCATGAGTCATGCTGATTCCTGACATTCCTGACATTCTTTTGGAAGTCAGCAGAATGTTTTGGTAGTTTGGTTGGAGCATTCTATTCTATATTATAAACCGAGTGGTTTGGTCAGAGCATTCTATTCTATATTATAAACTGGGTGGTTTGGTCGGAGGATTCTATTCTATATTATACTACTGGGTGGTTTGGTCGGAGCATTCTATTCTATATTATAAACTGGGTGGTTTGGTTGGAGCATTCTATTCTATATTATAAACTGGGTGGTTTGGTCAGAGCATTCTATTCTATATTATAAACTGGGTGGTTTGGTCGGAGCATTCTATTCTATATTATAAACTGGGTGGTTTGGTCGGAGCATTCTATTCTATATTGTACTACTGGGTGGTTCGAGCCCTGAATGCTGATTGGCTGACAGTCGTGTTATATCAGACCGTATACCATGGGTATGACAACACGATTTTTACGGTTAAAATTACATCGGTAAATAGTTTATAATAAGACACCTAGAGGGTTTTTGGTAAATACAAATTTATCACAGCTAAGGGCTGTATCCAGGCACTCCGCATTGTGTCGTGGCTATGAACATCTCGTGATATAGTGGCCACATACCACACCCCCCTCACATACCACACCCCCGTGTGCCTTATTGCTTAAGTATCTGTCATTCAGATTGTTCTGATCTAGGTTATCCTGGGTCGTCTTGTGTTATGTTGTGTCTGTCTCCGTGTGTGTGTGTGTGTGTGTGCGTGTGTGTGCGTGTGTACAGGGAGACAGACAGCCACAGAAGCCTGGATACCTGGGATTGAGCATGTTGTCAAAGCTGCAATTTGTAACTTTTTGGCCGACCAGAACAAATTCACCTATCACTGAACTGGGTGAATGGAATATGAATGACAGTAGCCTAAACCTATCATTGAACTGGGTGAATATGAATGACAGTAGCCTAAACCTATCACTGAACTGGGTGAATATGAATGACAGTCATCCTAAACCTATCACTGAACTGGGTGAATATGAATGACAGTAGCCTAAACCTATCACTGAACTGGGTGAATATGAATGACAGTAGCCTAAACCTATCACTGAACTGGGTGAATATGAATGACAGTAGCCTAAACCTATCACTGAACTGGGTGAATATGAATGACAGTAGCCTAAACCTATCACTGAACTGGGTGAATATGAATGACAGTAGCCTAAACCTATCACTGAACTGGGTGAATGGAATATGAATGACAGTAGCCTAAACCTATCACTGAACTGGGTGAATATGAATGACAGTAGCCTAAACCTATCACTGAACTGGGTGAATATGAATGACAGTAGCCTAAACCTATCACTGAACTGGGTGAATATGAATGACAGTAGCCTAAACCTATCACTGAACTGGGTGAATATGAATGACAGTAGCCTAAACCTATCACTGAACTGGGTGAATATGAATGACAGTAGCCTAAACCTATCACTGAACTGGGTGAATATGAATGACAGTCATCCTAAACCTATCATTGAACTGGGTGAATATGAATGACAGTCATCCTATATGATGTAATAGACACAAGGCTGTCTATAAACGCCACTGTTCTCTACATTATAAATGACTTGTTTTGTCATAAAAAAAAACACAAAAATAAACAGAAATTACGCAAACTATTCCAATTTTAGCAAACAGGAAATGGAGGAGTGATTTCTGCATATTGCACCTTTAAAACGAGAGGAACAGTGTTCAACCTTTCAGACACAGAACAGACAGTAAATACCCAGGGGGCATTGCTACATTCCTCTGGGAAACATCCACTGTCTCTGGGGGATATACTGGGGGGTATATACTACTGGGGGGATATACTGGGGGTGGTATATACTGGGGGGTATACTGGGGGGGGGATATACTGGGGGGGGATATACTGGGGGGGGATATACTGGGGGGATATACTGGGGGGTATATACTGGGGGGGGATATACTGGGGGGATATACTGGGGGTATATACTGGGGGGATATACTGGGGGGTATACTGGGGGGATATACTGGGGGGTATATACTGGGGGGTATATACTGGGGGGTATATACTGGGGGGGTATATACTGGGGGGATATACTGGGGGGGGTATATACTGGGGGGGATATACTGGGGGGATATACTGGGGGGATATACTGTAGGGGGGGGGATATACTGTAGAGCTGTGTGACGGAGCTGAGGCCTCCACAGAACCTTCCAGACCACCACTTGTTCTCTCTAACAGGGGGTCAAGCTTATCGCCAGCTCAATAATTAAACGGTGACAGTAATCAGTGAAGTTGATCATTTAAATGAACATTAAAACCTGGGAGCAGAGCGGGGAGCTCCTCGACGCACTCTTCATTAAGGAAAGATAATGGTTCTGAACGCTGAATCAATGCTGTGTGTGTGGAGCGGGAGTGTGTGTGTATGTGGGGTGTGTGTGTGTGGGGTGTGGGTTGTGTGGTGTGTGTGTGGAGCGGGAGTGTGTGTGTGTGTGTGGGTTGTGTGGTGTGTGTGTGGAGCGTGAGTGTGTGTGTGTGTGGTGTGTGTGTGGAGCGGGAGTGTGTGTGTGTGTGTGTGGGGCGTGTGTGTGTGTGTGTGTGTGGTGTGGGAGGACCGAGAGGATTGTATTGTAATATTCATTTTCAATTACCAGGGCTCTGAGTGTGAAGACATAGACATAGAACACACTGCAGCTCCCCCCCCATCACTAAGACATAGACATAGAACACACTGCAGCCCCCTCCATCACTAAGACATAGACATAGAACACACTGCAGCCCCCTCCATCACTAAGACATAGACATAGAACACACTGCAGCTCCCCCCCATCACTAAGACATAGACATAGAACACACTGCAGCCCCCCCCACACAGTACACACTGCAGCCCCCCTTCATCACTAAGACATAGACACAGTACACACTGCAGCCCCCTCCATCACTAAGACATAGACACAGTACACACTGGCTAGTAAGGCAGGAAATGGACCATCCCAACCCACTTTATTGTAATTCCAGAGAGCAGTACATGAGGGCTGGGGGAAGCTGGGAGTCGGGCACAGGAGTCGGGCAGAGGATGTGCCCTGGTTGACTAAATTGGGCCAAATAGCATGCAGTGACATGTTAATAACATCGGTGCTTTTCTGTCTCTGACCAGGATAGAGATGTCTGTCTGGACGAGAGGGAGAAGGAATGATAGGAGGCATGAGAGAAGGGATGTTGGGATGGATGAGTGGAGGAAGGAGAGAAGGGATGAAGGGATGGATGAGAGAAGGGATGCTAGGATGAATGAGAGAAGGAATGATAGGATTAATGAGAGAAGGAATGATAGGAGGGATGAGAGAAGGGATGATGGGATGGATGAGAGGAGGAAGGAGAGGATGGATGAGAGAAGGGATGGATGAGAGGATGAATGAGAGGATGGATGAGAGAGAGGATGATAGGATGAATGAGAGAAGGAATGATAGGAAGAATGAGAGGAGGGATGAGAGAAGGGATGATGGGATGGATGAGAGGAGGAAGGAGAGGATGGATGAGAGAAGGGATGATAGGATGAATGAGAGAAGGAATGAGAGAAGGGATGATGGGATGGATGAGAGGAGGAAGGAGAGAAGGAATGAATGAGAGGAGGGATGAGAGAAGGGATGATGAGATGGATGAGAGGAGGAATAAGAGGAGGGATGATGGGATGGATGAGAGGAGGAAGGAGAGAAGGGATGAATGAGAGGAGGGATGAGAGAAGGGATGAATGAGAGGAGGGATGAGAGAAGGGATGATGAGATGTATGAGAGGGGGAATGAGAGGAGGGATGAGAGAAGGGATGATGGGATGGATGAGAGGAGGAAGGAGAGAAGGGATGAATGAGAGGAGGGATGAGAGGAGGAAGGAGAGAAGGGATGAATGAGAGGAGGGATGATGAGATGTATGAGAGGAGGAATGAGAGGAGGGATAAGAGAAGGGATGATGGGATGGATGAGAGGAGGAAGGAGAGAAGGGATGAATGAGAGGAGGGATGAGAGAAGGAAGGATATTAGGGATGATAGGGTGAACGAGTGGAGGAAGGAGAGAAGGGATGATAGGATGGATGAGAGAGGGGATGAGAGGGGGGATGAGTTGATACCAGATAATAGTAGTGGTAGTAACATTGCCACATCTCCAGCTGAATCCCCTAAATGTATTTGTTCTATGAAGTTCTGACATATACTGTCTTTGAAAAGTGTTTTCAGAGATCTTTAAGGTCCCATTACTAAATAACAGGTACAGTCTATACTGGTCCAATAACAGGTACAGTCTATACTGGTCCAATAACAGGCAGTCTATACTGGTCCAATAACAGGTACAGTCTATACTGGTCCAATAACAGGTACAGTCTATACTGGTCCAATAACAGGCAGTCTATACTGGTCCAATAACAGGTACAGTCTATACTGGTCCAATAACAGGTACAGTCTATACTGGTCCAATAACAGGTACAGTATATACTGGTCCAATAACAGGCAGTCTATACTGGTCCAATAACAGGTACAGTCTATACTGGTCCAATAACAGGCAGTCTATACTGGTCCAATAACAGGCAGTCTATACTGGTCCAATAACAGGCAGTCTATACTGGTCCAATAACAGGCAGTCTATACTGGTCCAATAACAGGCAGTCTATACTGGTCCAATAACAGGTACAGTCTATACTGGTCCAATAACAGGTACAGTCTATACTGGTCCAATAACAGGCAGTATATACTGGTCCAATAACAGGCAGTCTATACTAGTCCAATAACAGGCAGTCTATACTGGTCCAATAACAGGTAGTCTATACTGGTCCAATAACAGGCAGTCTATACTGGTCCAATAACAGGCAGTCTATACTGGTCCAATAACAGGTAGTATATACTGGTCCAATAACAGGTAGAGTCTATACTGGTCCAATAACAGGTACAGTCTATACTGGTCCAATAACAGGCAGTATATACTGGTCCAATAACAGGCAGTCTATACTAGTCCAATAACAGGCAGTCTATACTGGTCCGATAACAGGTAGTCTATACTGGTCCAATAATAGGCAGTCTATACTGGTCCAATAACAGGTACAGTCTATACTGGTCCAATAACAGGTACAGTCTATACTGGTCCAATAACAGGTACAGTCTATACTGGTCCAATAACAGGTACAGTCTATACTGGTCCAATAACAGGTACAGTCTATACTGGTCCAATAACAGGGAGTATATACTGGTCCAATAACAGGTACAGTCTATACTGGTCCAATAACAGGTAGTCTATACTAGTCCAATAACAGGCAGTCTATACTGGTCCAATAACAGGCAGTATATACTGGTCCGATAACAGGTAGTCTATACTGGTCCAATAATAGGCAGTCTATACCGGTCCAATAACAGGTACAGTCTATACTGGTCCAATAACAGGTACAGTCTATACTGGTCCAATAACAGGCAGTCTATACTGGTCCAATAACAGGCAGTATATACTGGTCCGATAACAGGTAGTCTATACTGGTCCAATAATAGGCAGTCTATACTGGTCCAATAACAGGTACAGTCTATACTGGTCCAATAACAGGTACAGTCTATACTGGTCCAATAACAGGTACAGTCTATACTGGTCCAATAACAGGTACAGTCTATACTGGTCCAATAACAGGGAGTATATACTGGTCCAATAACAGGTACAGTCTATACTGGTCCAATAACAGGTACAGTCTATACTGGTCCAATAACAGGCCGTCTATACTGGTCCAATAACAGGCAGTATATACTGGTCCAATAACAGGTACAGTCTATACTGGTCCAATAACAGGTACAGTCTATACTGGTCCAATACCAGGTACAGTATATACTGGTCCAATAACAGGCAGTCTATACTGGTCCAATAACAGGCAGTCTATACTGGTCGAATAACAGGTACAGTCTATACTGGTCGAATAACAGGTACAGTCTATACTGGTCCAATAACAGGTACAGTCTATACTGGTCCAATAACAGGCAGTATATACTGGTCCAATAACAGGTACAATCTATACTGGTCCAATAACAGGTACAATCTATACTGGTCCAATAACAGGCAGTCTATACTGGTCCAATAACAGGCAGTCTATACTGGTCCAATAACAGGCAGTCTATACTGGTCCAATAACAGGTACAATCTATACTGGTCCAATAACAGGCAGTCTATACTGGTCCAATAACAGGTACAATCTATACTGGTCCAATAACAGGCAGTCTATACTGGTCCAATAACAGGCAGTCTATACTGGTCCAATAACAGGCAGTCTATACTGGTCCAATAACAGGCAGTCTATACTGGTCCAATAACAGGCAGTCTATACTGGTCCAATAACAGGCAGTCTATACTGGTCCAATAATAGGCAGTCTATACTGGTCCAATAACAGGCAGTCTATACTGGTCCAATAACAGGCAGTCTATACTGGTCCAATAACAGGTACAGTATATACTGGTCCAATAACAGGCAGTATATACTGGTCCAATAACAGGCAGTCTATACTGGTCCAATAACAGGTACAGTATATACTGGTCCAATAACAGGCAGTATATACTGGTCCAATAACAGGCAGTCTATACTGGTCCAATAACAGGCAGTCTATACTGGTCCAATAACAGGCAGTCTATACTGGTCCAATAACAGGTACAGTATATACTGGTCCAATAACAGGCAGTATATACTGGTCCAATAACAGGCAGTCTATACTGGTCCAATAACAGGCAGTCTATACTGGTCCAATAACAGGCAGTCTATACTGGTCCAATAACAGGTACAGTATATACTGGTCCAATAACATGCAGTCTATACTGGTCCAATAACAGGCAGTATATACTGGTCCAATAACAGGCAGTCTATACTGGTCCAATAACAGGCAGTCTATACTGGTCCAATAACAGGCAGTCTATACTGGTCCAATAACAGGCAGTCTATACTGGTCCAATAACATGCAGTCTATACTGGTCCAATAACAGGCAGTCTATACTGGTCCAATAACAGGCAGTCTATACTAGTCCAATAACAGGCAGTCTATACTGGTCCAATAACAGGTAGTCTATACTGGTCCAATAACAGGCAGTCTATACTGGTCCAATAACAGGCAGTATATACTGGTCCGATAACAGGTAGTCTATACTGGTCCAATAATAGGCAGTCTATACTGGTCCAATAACAGGTACAGTCTATACTGGTCCAATAACAGGTACAGTCTATACTGGTCCAATAACAGGTACAGTCTATACTGGTCCAATAACAGGTACAGTCTATACTGGTCCAATAACAGGCAGTCTATACTGGTCCAATAACAGGTACAGTATATACTGGTCCAATAACAGGCAGTATATACTGGTCCAATAACAGGCAGTATATACTGGTCCAATAACAGGCAGTCTATACTGGTCCAATAACAGGCAGTCTATACTGGTCCAATAACAGGTACAGTATATACTGGTCCAATAACATGCAGTCTATACTGGTCCAATAACAGGCAGTATATACTGGTCCAATAACAGGCAGTCTATACTGGTCCAATAACAGGCAGTCTATACTGGTCCAATAACAGGCAGTCTATACTGGTCCAATAACAGGCAGTCTATACTGGTCCAATAACAGGCAGTCTATACTGGTCCAATAACATGCAGTCTATACTGGTCCAATAACAGGCAGTCTATACTGGTCCAATAACATGCAGTCTATTATACTGGTCCAGGTTCATAATAACAGGTGATCTAGGCCTAATAATTCTACTCGGGGAAATGGTCTGGACATATTCCTTTCGGGCATCACCACGTAGTCCAAATATAGTAGTAGCTTCATCACTTCCTTGTCCAAGATGTAGTCCAATTACAGTAGTGGCTTCATCACTTCCTTGTCCAAGATGTAGTCCAATTACAGTAGTAGCTTCATCACTTCCTTGTCCAAGATGTAGTCCAATTACAGTAGTGGCTTCATCACTTCCTTGTCCAAGATGTAGTCCAATTACAGTAGTGGCTTCATCACTTCCTTGTCCAAGATGTAGTCCAATTACAGTAGTAGATTAATCACTTCCTTGTCCAAGATGTAGTCCAATTACAGTAGTAGATTCATCACTTCCTTGTCCAAGATGTAGTCCAATTACAGTAGTAGATGAATCACTTCCTTGTCCAAGATGTAGTCCAATTACAGTAGTATATTCATCACTTCCTTGTCCAAGATGTAGTCCAATTACAGTAGTAGATGAATCACTTCCTTGTCCAAGATGTAGTCCAATTACAGTAGTATATTCATCACTTCCTTGTCCAAGATGTAGTCCAATTACAGTAGTAGATTAATCACTTCCTTGTCCAAGATGTAGTCCAATTACAGTAGTATATTCATCACTTCCTTGTCCAAGATGTAGTCCAATTACAGTAGTAGATGAATCACTTCCTTGTCCAAGATGTAGTCCAATTACAGTAGTATATTCATCACTTCCTTGTCCAAGATGTAGTCCAATTACAGTAGTAGCTTCATCACTTCCTTGTCCAAGATGTAGTCCAATTACAGTAGTAGATTCATCACTTCCTTGTCCAAGATGTAGTCCAATTACAGTAGTAGATTCATTACTTCCTTGTCAAAGACGTAGTCCAATTACAGTAGTAGATTCATTACTTCCTTGTCCAAGATGTAGTCCAATTACAGCAGTAGATTCATCACGTCCTTGTGAAGTACATGGCCGTCTTGGGGCAGTCATTCGGTCATACCGATCTCACTAATTACACTAGAATGTTATATAGAGACGGGTGTAAGGACACGCGTGAGAGAGAGACGGGTGTAAGGACACGCGTGAGAGAGAGACGGGTGTAAGGACACGCGTGAGAGAGAGACGGGTGTAAGGACACGCGTGAGAGAGAGACGGGTGTAAGGACACGCGTGAGAGAGAGACGGGTGTAAGGACACGCGTGAGAGAGAGACGGGTGTAAGGACACGCGTGAGAGAGAGACGGGTGTAAGGACACGCGTGAGAGAGAGACGGGTGTAAGGACACGCGTGAGAGAGAGACGGGTGTAAGGACACGCGTGAGAGAGAGACGGGTGTAAGGACACGCGTGAGAGAGAGATGGCGATCCATAGGAGTTTGATCATAGGTCTCTGTGTATGTATGCGGCCAGTCAGCTCACTAGAAACTCACTAGAGGCATTTCTAATACTCAGACATACCGAGAAGATCAACAAGACACGGCAACTCAATCATGTACTGTGTGTCTGACCAAATAAAATCCCTCTCCTAATTCTCTTTATCTGAAGAAAAATGAATAGGCCAATCCATTCCACATACTGCAGAGTTAACATTTAAAAAATATAATAATAATCTATATATGAATGTATCCATCATCTTTATATACTCCCTTTGCTTTTGATGGCATTTAAATGTGTGAACGGATTTTATAGGGAGCCATTTGGGACACAGGAATACATATCCACTCTGTCAGCATATAGGACTCTGGTCTATTTGGGACACAGAAAAATACATATCCACTCTGTCAGCATATAGGACTCTGGTCTATTTGGGACACAGGAATACATATCCACTCTGTCAGCATATAGGACTCTGGTCTATTTGGGACACAGGAATACATATCCACTCTGTCAGCATATAGGACTCTGGTCTATTTGGGACATATCAATACATATCCACTCTGTCAGCATATAGGACTCTGGTCTATTTGGGACACAGAAAATACATATCCACTCTGTCAGCATATAGGACTCTGGTCTATTTGGGACACAGGAATACATATCCACTCTGTCAAACACATCTATAAGCAACGGAACTATTTACACTTAATCATATTGCTTCTCTCTCTCTCCCTTCATCTTTCTGCATCCCTCACTCTTCATTGCCTCTCTCTCTCTCTCTCTTTCTCCCTCTCTCTCTCCCTCTCTCTCTCTTTCTCCCTCCCTCTCGCTACTCTCTCTCTCTCTCTCTCCCTCTCTCTCCCCTCTCTCCCCTCCCCCTCCCTCCCTCCTTCTCCCTCCCTCTGCCCCCCCTCCCCTCCCCCTCCGCCCCACTCCCCTCCCTCCCTCCCTCTGCCCCCTCCCCTCCCTCCCTCTCCTTCTCTCCCTCCCTCCTTCTCCCTCCCTCTGCCCCCTCCCCCTCCCTCCTTCTCCCTCCCTCTGCCCCCTCCCCTCCCTCCTTCTCCCCCTCCCTCCCCCCCCTCCCTCCCTCCTTCTCCCTCCCTCTGCCCCCTCCCCCTCCCTCCTTCTCCCTCCCTCTGCCCCCTCCCCTCCCTCCCCCTCCCTCCCTCTGCCCCCTCCCCCTCCCTCCCCTCCCTCCCTCCCCCCATCCCTCCTTCTCCCTCCCTCTGCCCCCTCCCCCCCCCCCTCCCTCCCTCTCCTTCTCTCCCCCTCCCTCCTTCTCCCTCCCTCTGCCCCCTCCCCCTCCCTCCTTCTCCCTCCCTCTGCCCCCTCCCTCCTTCTCCCTCCCTCTGCCCCCTCCCTCCCTCCTTCTCCCTCCCTCCCCCCCTCCCTCTCCTTCTCTCCCTCCCCCTCCCCCTCCCCCCCTCCCCCTCCCCCTCCCTCTCCTTCTCTCCCTCCCTCTGCCCCCCCTCCCCCCCCTCCCCCTCCCTCCCTCCCTCCCCCTCCCTCCCTCTCCTTCCCTCCCTCCCTCCCATCATGATGTTTTCCATCAAGCAGACTGAAAAGCAATAAGCAGAGTATTTCTGCTGATTATATGGGATGATTTATTTCTCATTACCACTTTACAAAAGCTGTCCCATTTTGACACACTGTGATCAGAAACCAGAGAGAGTAGAGACCGGCTCAAATCTCCCCGATTAGGAAAGCTGTTTCCTCCAGCAAACCCTGAGGGGGGGTTTTATCAGTCAGTCCAAAGGGCTAGCAGGCTGCTCTCATTTACACTACTTAACACGCCTGATTTAGGCTAAAGAAATAACTCTGGGACGCATTCACTGAGGATCAAAACGCTAAACTGAGCCAAATAACTGGTTGAAGTGTGTGTGTGTGTGTGTGTGGACGTGAGTGTGTATGTGTGTGTGTGTGTGTGTGCATACGTGAGTGTGTGTGCGTGCATGCGTATGTGAGTCTGTGTGTGTGCGGACGTGAGTGTGTGTGCGTGCATGAGTGTGTGTGTGTGTAGAGGGACTTGACTGCTCTAGTTCCTATTATCCAGTGATTCCTGAAGATTGACACAGGGAGGGGGTCCGTCTAGATAAAGTGGTGGTGTGGTGGTCCGTCTGGATAAAGTGGTGGTGGGAGGGTCCGTCTGGATAAAGTGGTGGTGTGGTGGTGGGGGGTCCGTCTGGATAAAGTGGTGGTGTGGGGGTCCATCTAGATAAAGTGGTGGTGGGGGGTCCGTCTGGATAAAGTGGTGGTGTGGTGGGGTCCATCTAGATAAAGTGGTGGTGGGGTGGGGGGGGGGTCCATTTAGATAAAGTGGTGGTGGGGGGTCCGTCTGGATAAAGTGGTGGTGTGGTGGGGGTCCGTCTACATAAAGTGGTGGTGTGGGGGGGGGGGGTGTCCGTCTAGATAAAGTGGTGGTGGGGGGTCCGTCTGGATAAAGTGGTGGTGTGGTGGTGGGGGGTCCATCTAGATAAAGTGGTGGTGGGGGGTCCGTCTGGATAAAGTGGTGGTGTGGTGGGGGTCCATCTAGATAAAGTGGTGGTGTGGTGGTGGTGGGGGGTCCATCTAGATAAAGTGGTGGTGTGTGGGGGGGTCCGTCTGGATAAAGTGGTGGTGGGGGTCCGTCTGGATAAAGTGGTGGTGGGGGGTCCGTCTGGATAAAGTGGTGGTGGGGGGTCCATCTAGATAAAGTGGTGGTGTGTGTGGGGGGGTCCGTCTGGATAAAGTGGGGGTGGTGGGGGGGGTCAGTCTGGATAAAGTGGTGGGGGGTCCGTCTGGATAAAGTGGTGGTGTGTGTGTGGGGGGGGGTCCGTCTGGATAAAGTGTTGGTGGGGGGGTCCGTCTGGATAAAGTGGTGGTGGTGGGGGGGGTCCGTCTGGATAAAGTGGTGGGGGGGGGTCCGTCTGGATAAAGTGGTGGTGGGGGGTTCCGTCTGGATAAAGTGGTGGTGGGGGGTCCATCGAGATAAAGTGGTGGGGGGTCTGTCTAGATGGGGGGGGTAGAGGGAAGGAGGATATGATTGTTGAACAGAACTCATTCAAGTCAGACTCATTCAGCCTGGAACAGTGATATATGCAGAGTCCCTGGACAGCTCTGCTCCATGTTAGAGAAGCTGGACCACAGAGCCGTCGGTCTGGCTATATTGGTTCCTTCATCTTCAACAGACGGTCTAACAGCAGCAGGTATTGGTAGCTCACCAGCGGCTGGAGAGATGAGGCGTGTCTGTGTTTTCAGACCTCAGTGTGGTATGATTAAGCAGTAAGGTCCGAGGGGGTGTGGTATATGGCCAATATACCACGGCTGCTCTTAGGAGCGACGCAACCTAACTATATCAGTTGGTAACTATATCAGTTATTCAGGTGCTTCTACACCTGCATTGTTGCTGTTTGGGGTTTTAGGCTGGGTTTCTGTACAGCACTTTGAGATATCAGCTGATGTACGAAGGGCTTTATAAATACATTTGATTTGATTTGGAAAACAGTTTAAAGCTGTTAAGTCTCTGCAGTTTCTTCAAGTCTAGTCGTGTTGGTGACTTCAGCTTAGGTCTGGGAGGTGTACCGTATTTTACTGCATACCGGTTCTGACGCACGGACCGGTTTGGGTTTTTACCGGTTCTGACGCACGGACCGGTTTGGGTTTTTACCGGTTCTGACGCACGGACCGGTTTGGGTTTTTACCGGTTCTGACGCACGGACCGGTTTGGGTTTTTACCGGTTCTGACGTTTTAAGTTATTTTTGTTTGAAGTTGAATTGAAGAGAATAAAACCAAATCAGATAGTTTGATGTGTTGCCCCCCCAAGGGTCATGACCTACTCAGAGCATATTTAATATTTTCAAAAAACATAAAATACTGTCACAACTGTGAAAGATATGGCGATGTGATATGTTGTCCATATTGTCCAGCCCTACTTCAGCTGTAGAAGGCTAATAGTAGCTGTCGTAGCAGTGTTAGGGAAGCTACTCTGAAAATATTACCAAGCTACCAAATACGTCAATAAGATGTTCTGGGCCCTACAGTTCTTGGTAGCAGACAGACGCTACACTGAACGGTACAACGTTATACGTGTTGCCTAGGTTACCCTGAGTGCCCGGCGGGAGGAGAGCCAAGGTCGAACACACTAGTTTGTCCCTGTACTGTATCGTGGTAACAACCAGGAGTGTTTGTCTTAGGGAGTGAACAACAAACACCCTCTGTCTCAAATGGTACCCTACTCCCTATATGCTGCACTACTATAGACCACTACTATAGACCAGAGTCCTATATGCTGCACTACTATAGACCACTACTATAGACCAGAGTCCTATATGCTGCACTACTATAGACCACTACTATAGACCAGAGTCCTATATGCTGCACTACTATAGACCACTACTATAGACCAGAGTCCTATATGCTGCACTACTATAGACCACTACTATAGACCAGAGTCCTACATGCTGCACTACTATAGACCACTACTATAGACCAGAGTCCTATATGCTGCACTACTATAGACCACTACTATAGACCAGAGTCCTATATGCTGCACTACTATAGACCACTACTATAGACCAGAGTCCTATATGCTGCACTACTATAGACCACTACTATAGACCAGAGTCCTATATGCTGCACTACTATAGACCACTACTATAGACCAGAGTCCTATATGCTGCACTACTATAGACCACTACTATAGACCAGAGTCCTATATGCTGCACTACTATAGACCACTACTATAGACCAGAGTCCTATATGCTGCACTACTATAGACCACTACTATAGACCAGAGTCCTATGGGTAGAGAACTATAGCTGTAAAACTCAGGGTGTAGAACTATAGCTGTAAAACTCAGGGTGTAGAACTATAGCTGTAAAACTCAGGGTGTAGAACTATAGCTGTAAAACTAGAGAACTAAAGGACTATATAAGTTGTATAGTTCCATTTGGGACAGAGATGATCAAATGTGTTTTCCTCTATAGCCTTTAAAAACAGAATATAAAATCATGGGACTGGTCCCCCCCCCCCCAACACACCAGCTGTAAGACGTAGGCCACGTGTAGCAACCCCCCAACACACCAGCTGTAAGACGTAGGCCACGTGTAGCAACCCCCCAACACACCAGCTGTAAGACGTAGGCCACGTGTAGCAACCCCCCAACACACCAGCTGTAAGACGTAGGCCA